>NW_006408969.1:675562-683412 GCF_000296735.1 Chrysochloris asiatica
TATTTTGGACTCGTCTGCCATGTAGCTAGCTCTCTGTGCATGGATATGTTGGACTGATCTGCCATGTAGGTAGCTCTCTGTAAATGAACATATTGGACTTGTCTGCCATGTAGGTAGCTCTCATTATATGGACATGTTGGACTCATCAGCCATGTAGCCAACTCTCTTTGTATGACCATCTTGGACTCATCTGCCTTGTAGCTATCCCTCTAAATATACACATGTTGGACACATCTGCCATGTTCCTAACTCTCAGTATATGGACATGTTGGACTCATCTGCTGTGTAGGTAGTACTCTGTATATGGACATGTTGGACTACTCTGAGATGTAGCTAGCTCTCTGTACATGGACTGTGGGACTCATCAGTCATGTAGCCAGCTCTCTCTGTATGAACATGTTGGACTCACCTGCCATGTAGCTAGTACTCTGTATATCAACATGTTGGACTACTCTGCTGTGTAGCTAGCTCTCAGTATATGGACACGTTGGATTCATCTTCCATGTAGCTAGAACTCTGTATATGGAAATGTTGCACTACTCTGCTATGTAGCTATCTATCTGTATATGGACATTTTGGACTCATCTGCCATGTAGCTCACTCTCTGTTTATGGATATGTTGGACTGATCTGCCATGTAGGTAACTCTCTGTTTATGGACATGTTGTACTCATCAGCCATGTAGCCAGCTCTCTCTGTATGAACATGTTGGACTCATCTGCCTTGTTGGTCATGTATATATATATATATATTGGACTCATCTGCCATGTAGCTAACTCTCAGTATATGGACATGTTGGACTCATTTGCCATGTAGCTAATACCCTGTATATGGATGTATTGGACTACTCCGCCAATTAGCTTGCTCTCAGTATATGGACACGTTGACCTCATCTGCCATGTAGCCAGAACTCTGTATATGGAAATGTTGCACTTCTCTGCAATGAACTAGCTCTCTGTATATGGATATTTGGAACTCGTCTGCAATTTACCTAGCTCTCTGAGCATGCATATGTTGGACTGATCTGCCATGTACTTAGCTCTCAGTATATGAACATATTGGCCTTGTCTGCTATGTAGCTAGGTCTCTGTATTGACATGTTGGAGTCATCAACCATGAAGTCAGCTCTCTATGTATGAACATGTTGGACTCATCGGCCTTACAGTTAATGGTGTTCATATACACATGTTGCACTCATCTGCCATGGAGCTAACTCTCAGTATATGGACACGATGGACTCATCTGTCATGTAGCTAGAACTCTGTATATGGAAATGTTGCATTACTCAGCCATGTAGCTCGCTTTCTGTGCATGGAAATATTGGACTGATGTGCCATGTAGGTAGCTCTCTGTATATGAACATATTGGACTTGCCTGCCATGTAGCTAGCTATCTGCATATGCACATGTGGTACTCATCAGCCACGTAACTAGCTCTCTCTATATGGACATGTTGCACTCATCAGCCATGTAGCCAGCTCTCTGTGTATGAACATGTTGGATTCATCTTCCTTGTAGCCAGCTCTCTAAATATACACATGTTGGACTCCTCTGGCATGTAGCTAGCTCTCTGTATATGGACATGTGGAACTCATCAGTCATGTACCCAGCTTTCTCTGTATGAACATGGTGAACTCATCTGCCTTGTAACTAATCCTCTATATATACAAATGTTGGACTCATCTGTCATGTACTAACTCTCAGTATAGGGACATGTTGGACTAATCAGCCATGCTTCCAACTCTCTCTATATTGACATGTTGGGCACATCTGCCTTGTAGCTATCCCTCTATATATACACATGTTGGACTCATCTGCCATGTAGGTAACTCCCAGTATATGGACACATTGGACTCATCTGCCATGTAGATAGCTCTCTGTATATGGATATTTTTGACTCATCTGTCTTGTAGCTAGCACTCTGTGCATGGATTTGTTGGACTGATCCGTCATGTACATAGCTCTCTGTATATGAACGTACTGGACTTGTCTGTCATGTATCTAGGTCTTTGTATATAGACATGTGGGACTATAAAATCATGTAACCAGCTCTCGCTGTATGAACTTGTTGGACTAATCTACCTTGTAGCTAGTCCTCTATATATACACATGTTGAACTCACCTTCCATGTAGGTAACTCTCAGTATATGGACATGTTGGATTCATCTGTCATGTAGTTAGAACTCTGTATATGGAAATGTTGCACTACTCAGTCATGTAACTAGCTTTCTGTATAAGGAAATTTTGGACTCGTCTGTCATGTAGCTAGCTCTCTGTGCATGGATATGTTGGACTTATCTGCCATGTAGCCAGTACTCTGTAAAAGGAAATGTCAGACTACTCTGCCATGTAGCTAGCTCTCAGTATATGGACATGTCGGACTCATCCGCCATGTAGCCAGCTCTCTCAGTATGTACATGTTGCACTCATCTGCCTTCTACCTAGTCCTCTATATATACACATGTTGGACTCATCTGCCATGTAGCTAACTCTGAGTATATGGACATGATGCACTCATCTGCCATGTAGCTAGAACTCTGTATATGGAAATGTTGCACTACTCTGCTATATAGCTAGCTCTCTGTATATGGATATTTTGGACTCGTCTGTCATGTAGCTAGCTCTTTGTGCATGGATTTGTTGGACTGAACTGCCATATAGGTAGCTCTCTGTATATGAACATATTGGACTTGACTGTCATTTAGGTAGTTCTCAGTATATGGACATGTTGGACTCATCAGCCATGTAGCCAGATCTCTGTGTATGAACATGTTGGAGTTATCTGCCTTGTAGCTAGCCCTCTAAACATACATATGTTGGACTCATCTGCCATGTAACTAACTCTCAGTATATGGACATGTTGCACTCATCTGCCATGTAGCTAGTACTCTGTATATGGACATATTGGACTACTCAGCTATGTAGCTAGCCTCAGTATATGGACCAGTTGAACTCATCTGCCATGTAGCTGGAGTTCTGTATATGGAAATGTTGCACTACTGTGCCATGTAGCTAGCTCTCTGTATATGGATATTTTGGACTCATCTGTCATGTAGCTAGCTCTTTGTGCATGGATTTGTTGGATTGATCTGCCATGTAGGTAGCTCTCTGTATATGAACATACTGAACATGTCTGCCATGTAGCTAGGTCTTTCTATATAGATATGTGGGACTCATCAGTCATGTAGCTAGCTCTCTCTGTATGAACTTGTTGGGCTCATCTGCCTTTTAGCTAGTCCTCTATATATACACATGTTGGACTCACCTGCCATGTAGCTAACTCTCAGTATATGGACATGTTGGGCTCATCTGCCATGTAGCTAGAACTCTGTATATGGAAATGTTGCTCTACGAAGCCATGTTCCTAGATTTCTGTATATGGACATATTTGACTCATCTGCCATGTAGCTAGCTCTCTGTGCATTGATACTGTTGACTCATCTGTCATGTAGCTAGCTCTCTGTGCATGGATTTTTTGGAGTTATCTGCCATGTAGGTAGCTCTCAGTATATGAACGTTGGACTTGTGTGCCAGCTCTCTGTATATGCACATGATGGACTCATCTGCCTTGTAGCTAGTCCTCTATATATACACATGTTGGACTCATCTGCCATGTAGCTAACTCTCAGTATATGGACATGGTGGACTCATCTGTCATGTAGCTAGTACTCTGTATATGCACATGTTGGACTACTCTACCATGTAGCTAGCTCTCAGTATATTGTCACGTTGAACTCATCTTCCATGAAGCTACTACCCTATATAAGGAAATGTTGCACTACTCTGTCATGTAGCTAGCTCTCTGTGCATAGATATGTTGTATAAATCTGCCATGTCAGTAGCTCTCTGTATATGAACATATTGGACTTGTCTGCCATGTAGCTAGCCCTCAGTATATGGACATGTTAGACTCATCATCATATAGCCAGCTCTCTGAATATGAACATCTTGGACCCATCTGCCTTGTAGCTACCCCTCTAATTATACACATGTTGGACTCATCTTCCATGTAGCTAACTCTCAGTATATGGACAGGTTGGACTCATCTGCCATGAGGCTAGTTCTCTGTACATGGACATGTTGGACTACTCTGCCATGTAGCTAGCTCTCAGTATATAGACATGTCGGACTCATCAGCCTTGTAATCAACCTTGGACTCAGTATGAACATGATGCACTCATCCGCCTTGTAATCAGTCCTCTATATTTACACATGTTGGACTCATCTGCCATGTAGCTAACTCTCAATTTATGGACATGATGGACTCATCTGCCATGTAGCTAGAACTCTGCATATGGAAATGTTGCACTACTCTGCCATGTAGCTAGTTCTCTGTATGGATTTTTGGACTTGTCTGCCATGTAGCTAGTTCTCTGTGCATGGATATGTTGGACTGATCTGCCATGTAGGTAGCTCTCTGTAAATGAACACATTTCACTTGTCTGCCATGTAGGTAGCTCTCAGTATCTGGACATGTTGGACCCATCAACCATGTAGCCAGCTCTCTGTATGACCATGTTGGACTCATCAGTCTTGTAGCCAGCTCTCCCTGTATGGACAAGTTGAACTCATCTGCCTTTTAGCTTGTCCTCTATATATACACATGTTGGACTCATCTGCCATGTAGGTAACTCTCAGTATATGGACATGTTGCATTCATCTCCAGGTAGCTAGGACTATGTATACAGACATGTTGGACTCATCTGCTATAAAGCTAGCTCTCAGTATATGGACATGTGGGACTCTTCTGCCATGTAGCTAGAACTCTGTATATGGGAATGTTGCACCACTCTGCCATGTAGCTAGTTGTCTGTATATGGACACTTTTGACTCGTCTGCCATGTAATTAGCTCTCTGTCCATGGATATGTTGGACTGATCTGCTATGTAGATAGCTCTCTGTATATGAATATATGGGACTTGTCTGCCATGTAGCTAGTTCTCTCTATATGGACCTGTTGGACTCATCAGCCACGAAGCCAATTCTCTATGCATTGACATGTTGCACTCATCTGCTTTAAAGTTAGTCCTCTATATATTCACATTTTGGACTCCTCTGACATGTAGCTAACTCTCAGTATATGGACATGTTGCACTCATCTTTCTTGTAGTTAATCCTCTCTATATACACATGTTGGACTTACTTGCCATGTAGCTATCTCTAAGTTTATGGACATGTTGGACTCATTTGCCATGTAGCTAGTACTCTGTATTTGGACATGTTGGACTTCTCTGCCATGTACGTAGCTCTCAGTATATGGACATATTGGACTCATCTGCCATGTAGCTAGAACTCTGTATACGGAAATGTTGCACTACTTTTTCTTGTAGCTAGCTCTCTGTATATGGACATTTTGGACTTGTCTGCCATGTAGCTAGCTCTCTGTGCATGGATGTGTTGGACTGATCTTCCATGTAGTTAGCTCTCTGTATGTGAACATATGGGACTTGTCTGCTATGTAGCTAGTTCTCTGTATATGCACATGATGGACTCATCCACCATGTAGCTAGAACTCTGTATATGGAAATGTTGCATCATTCTTCCATGTAACTAGCTCTCTGTATATGGGCATTTATGGACTCGTTTGCCATGTAGCTAGCTCTCTGTGCATGGATATGTTGGACTGATCTGCCACGTAGTTATCTCCCTGTAAATGAACATATTGGAGTAATCTGCCTTGTAGCTAGTCCTCTATATATACACATGTTGGACTCCTCTGACATGTAGGTAACTCAGTATATGGACATGTTGGACTCATCTGCCTTGAAGCTAGTTCTCTATATATACACATGTTTGACACATCTGCCATGTAGTTAACTCTTAGTATATGGATATTTTGGACTCATCTGCCATGTAGCTAACTCTCTGTGCATGGTTATGTTGGACTGATGTGCCATGCAGGTAGCTCTCTGTATATGAACATATTGAACTTGTCTGCCATGTAGATAGCACTCTGTATATGCACATGTTGGACTCATCAGCCATGTAGCCACCACTCTGAGTATGAACATGATGGACTCATCTGACTTGCAGCTAGCCCTCTAAATATACACATGTTGGATTCCTATGCCATGTAGCTAACTCTCAGTATATGGACATGTTGGACTCAACTGCCATGTAGCCAGTATTCTGTATATGGAAAAGTAGGACTACTCTGCATTGTAGCTAGCTCTCAGTATATGGACATGTAGATCTCATCAGCCATGTAGCCAGCTCTCTCAGAATGGACATGTTGCCCTCTCTGCCTCGTAGCTAGTCCTCTATATATACACATGTTGTACTCATCTGCCATGTAGCTAACTCTCAGTTTATGGACATGATGGACTCATCTGCCATGTAGCTAGAACTCTGTATATGGAAATGTTGCACTACTCTGCTATGTAGCTAACTCTCTGTATATGTATATTTTGCACTCATCTGTCATGTAGCTAGCTCTTTATGCATGGATTTGTTGGATTGATCTGCCATGTAGGTAGCTCTCTGTATATGAACATACTGGACATATCTGCCATGTAGCTAAGTCTTTGTATATAGACATGTGGGACTCATCAGTCATGTACCAAGCTCTCTCTGTATGAACTTGTTGGACTCATCTGCCTTTTAGCTAGTCCTCTATATATACACATGTTGGATTCCTCTGACCTCTGACATGTGGCTAACTCTCAGTATATGGACATGTTGCACTCATCTTTCTTGTAGTTAACCCTCTATATATACACATGTTGGACTTTCCTGCCATGTAGCTGCCTCTCAGTTTATGGACATGTTGGACTCATCTGCCATGTAGCTAGCTCTCAATATGTGGACACGTTGGACTCATCTGTCATGTAGCTAGAACTCTGTATATGGAAATGTTGCAATACTCTGCCATGTTGGTAGCTCTCTGTATATGAACATATTGGATTTGTCTGTCATATAGTAAGTTCTCTGTATATGGACATGTTTGACTCATCAGCCATGTAGCCAGCTCTCTGTGTGTGAACATGTGGGACTCATCTGTCTTGTAGTCACCTCTCTAAATATACACATGTTGGTCTCATCTGGCATGTAACTAGCTCTCTGTATATGGCCATGTGGGACTCATCAGTCATGTAGCCAGCTCTCTCTGTATGAACATGGTGAACTCATCTGCCTTATAACTACTCCTCTTTATATACACATGTTGGACTCATCTGTCATGTAACAAACTCTGAGTATATGGACATGTTGGACTCATCTGCCATGTCGCTAATATTCTGTATATGGACATGTCGGACTCATCAGCCTTGTAGCAAGCTCTCTTAGAATGGACATTGTGCACTCATTTGCCTTGTAGCTAGCCCTCTATATGTAGACATGTTGGACTAGTCTGAGATGTAGCTACCTCTCAGTATATGAACATGATGGACTCCTCTGCCATGAAGCTTGAACTATATATATGGAAATGATGCACTACTGTGCCATGTAGCTAGCTCATTATGTATAGAAATTTTGGATTAGTCTGCCATGTAGCTAGCTCCCTGTGCATGGATATGTTGGACTGATCTGCCATGAAGGTAGCTCTCTGTATATGAACATATTGGACTTGTCTGCCATGTACATAGCACTCTGTATATACACATGTTGGACTCATCAGGCACGTAGAGAGCTCAATATGTATGGACATGTTGCACTCCTCTCCCTTGTAGTTAATCCTCTCTATATACATATGTTGGACTCATATGGCATGTAGCTCTCAGTTTATGGACATGTTGGACTCATCTGCCATGGAGCCAGTAGTCTGTATTTGGACATGTTGGACTACTCTGCCATGTAGCTAGCTCTCAGTATATGGACATGTTGGACTCATCAGCCATGTAGCTAGTACTCTGTA
>NW_006408969.1:683512-690398 GCF_000296735.1 Chrysochloris asiatica
GTATTTGGACATGTTGGACTACTCTGCCATGTAGCTAGCTCTCAGTATATGGACATGTTGGACTCATCAGCCATGTAGCTAGTACTCTGTATACGGACATGTTGGACTCATCTGCCATGTAGCTAGCTCTCAGTATATGGCCAAGTTGGACTCATCTGCCATGTTGCTAGAATTCTGTATATGGAAATTTTGCACCACTCTGCCATGTAGCTAATTCTCTGTATATGGACATTTTGGACTCCTCTACCATGTAGTTACCTCTCTGTGCATGGATACGTTGGACTGATCTGCCATGTAGGTAGCTCTCTGTATATGAACATATTGGACTTGTCTGCCATGTAGCTACCTTTCTGTATATGCACAAGATGGACTAATCAGCCATGTAGCCAGCTCTCTCAGTAAGGACATGATTGACTCATCTGCCTTGTAGCTAGTCTTCTATATACACACATATTGTTCTTATCTGCCATGGAGCTAACTTTCAGTATATGGACATGTTGGACTCATCTGCCATGTAGCTAGTACTCTGTATATGGACATGTTGGACTACTTTGCCATGTAGCTAGCTCTCAGTATATGGACAAGTTGGGACCCATCTGCCATCGAGCTAGAACTCTGTATATGGAAATGTTGCACCACTCTGCTATGTAGCTACCTCTCTGTATATGGACATTTTAAATTCAACTGCCATGTAGCTAGCTCTCTGTGCATGGATATATTGGACTGATCTGCCATGTGGGTAGCTCTCTGTATATGAACATATTGGACTTGTCTGCCATGTAGCTACCTCTCTGTAGATGCATATGTTGGACTCATCAGCCATTTACCCAGCTCTCTCAGTATGGACATGATGGACTCATCTGCCTTGTAGCTAGTCCTATATATATGCACATGTTGGACTCATCTGCTGTGAAGCTAACTCTCAGTATATAGACATGTTGGACTAATCTGCCATGTAGCTAGAACTCTGTATATGGAAATGTTGCACTACTCTGCCATGTAGCTAGTTCTCTATATATGGACATTTTGGACTCGTCTGCAATTTACCTAGTTCTCTGTGCATAGATATGTTGGACTGATCTGCCATGTACTTAGCTCTCAGTATGTGAACATATTGGACTTGTCTGCCATGTAGCTAGCTGTCTGTATTGACATGTTAGAGTCATCAGCCATGTAGCCAGCTCTCTCTGTATGAACATATTGGACTCATCAACCTTATATCTAGTGGTATATATATACACATGTTGCACTCATCTTCCATGTAGCTAACTCTCAGCATATGGGCATGTTGGACTCATCTGCCATGTAGCTAGTACTTTGTGGACATGTTGGACTACTCTGTTATGTACCTAGCTCTCATTATATGGACACGTTGGACTCATCTGCCATGTAGCTAGAACTCTGCATATGGAAATGTTGCTCTACTTTGGCATGTAGCTAGCTCTCTGTATATGAATATTTTGAACTCATCTGTCATGTAGCTAGCTCTGTGTGCATAGATTTGTTGGAATGATCTGCCATGTAGGTAGCTCTCTGTATATGATCATAGCGGACTTGTCTACCATGTAACTAGGTCTTTGTATATAGACAGGTGAGCCTCATCAGTCATGTAGCCAGCTCTCTCGGTATGAATTTGTTGGACTCATCTGCCTTGTAGCTAGTCTTCTATATATACACATGTTGGATTCATTTGCCATGTAGGTAACTCTCAGTATATGGACATTATGGACTCATCTGCCATGTAGCTAATACTCTGTATATGGGCTTGTTGGACTACTCTGGCATGTAGCTACCTGTTAGTATATTGACACATTGCACTCATCTGCCATGTAGCTCGAACTCTGTATATGGAAATGTTGCACTACTCTGCCATGTAGCTAGCTCTCTGTACACAGATATTATGGACTCGTGTGTCACGTAGCTAGCTCTCTGTGTATGGACATGTTGGATTGATCTGCCATGTAGGTAACTCTTTGTATATGAGCATATTGGACTTGTCTGCCATGTAGCTTGCTCTCTGTATATGCACATGATGGACTCATCAGCCATGTGGCCAGCTCTCTCAATAAGGACATGATTTGCTCACCTGCCTTATAGCTAGTTCTCTATATATACACATGTTGGACTCATCTGCCATGTAGCTAATTCTCAGTATATGGACAAGTTGGACTCATCTGCCATGGAGCTAGAACTCTGTATAATGAAATGTTGCAGTATTCTGCCATGTAGCTACCTCTCTGTATATGGACATTTTGGATTCGTCTGCCATGTAGCTAGCTTTCTGTGCATGGATATGTTGGACTGATCTGCCATATTGGTAACTATCTGTATATGAACATATTGGAATTGTCTGCCATGTAGCTACCTCTCTGTAGATGCACATGTTGGACTCATCAGCCATGTACCCAGCTCTCTCAGTATGGACATGATGGACTCATCTGCCTTGTAGCTAGTCCTCTATATATGCACATGTTGGACTCATCTGCCGTGAAGCTAACTCTCAGTATATGGACATGTTGGACTAATCTGCCATGTAGCTAGAACTCTGTATATGGAAATATTGCACTACTCTGCCATGTAGCTAGCTCTCTATAGATGGATATTTTGGATGTCTTCTGCAATTTACCTAGTTCTCTGTGCATAGATATGTTGGACTGATCTGCCATGTACTTAGCTCTCAGTATATGAACATATTGGAATTGTCTGCCATGTAGCTAGCTGTCTGTATTGACATGTTGGTGTTATCAGCCATGCAGCCAGCTCTCTCAGTATGAACATATTAGACTCATCAACATTATATCTAGTGGTGTATATATACACATGTTGCACTCATCTTCCATGTAGCTAACTCTCAGCATATGCACATGTTGTACTCATCTTCCATGTAGCTAGTACTCTGTATATGGACATGTTGGACTACTCTGCTATGTAGCTAGCTCTCATTATATGGACACGTTGGACTCATCGGCCATGTAGCTAGAACTCTGCATATAGAAATTTTGCACTACTTTGCCATATAGCTAGTTCTCTGTATTTGAATATTTTGAACTCATCTGTCATGTAGCTAGCTCTCTGTGCATGGATTTGTTGGAATGATCTGCCATGTAGGTAGCTCTCTGTATATGAACATACTGGACTTGTCTGCCATGTAGCTAGGTCTTTGTATATAGACATGTGGGCCTCATCAGTCATGTAGCCAGCACTCTCGGTATGAACTTGTTGGACTCATCTGCCTTGTACCTAGTCCTCTATATATACACATGTTGGACTCACCTGCAATGTAGCTAACTCTCAGTATATGAACATGATGGAATCATCTGCCATGAAGGTAATACTCTGTATATGGGTATGTTGGACTACTCTGTTATGTAGCTAGCTCTCAGTATATGGACACGTTGGACTCATCTGCCATGTAGCTAGAACTCTGTATATGGAAATGATTCCCTACACTGCCATGTAGCTAGCTCTCTGTTTATGGACATTTTGGACTCATCTGCCCTGTAGCTAGCTCATTGTGCATCGATATGTTAGACTGATCTGCCATGTAGGCAGCTTTCTGTATATTAACATATTGGACTTGTCTGCCATATAGCTAGCTATCTGTATATAGACATTTTGGACTCATCAGCCTTGTAGCCAGCTGTCTCAGTATGGACATGATACACTCATCTGTCTTGTAGCTAGTCCTCTATATATACACATATTGGACTCATCTGCCATGTTGCTAACTCTCAGTATATGGACATGAAGGACTCATCTGCCATGTAGCTAGAACTCTGTATATGGACATGTTGGACTACTCTGCCATGTAGCTAGCTCTCAGTATATTTGCACATTGGACTCATCTTCCATGTAGCTAGAACACTGTATATGGAAATGTTACACTATTCTGCCATGTAGCTAATTCTCTGTAAATGGATATGTTGGACTCGTCTGTCATGTAGCTAGCTCTCTGTGCATGGATATGTTGGACTAATCTGCCATGTAGGTAGCTCTCTGTATATGAATGTATTGGAATTGTCTGCCATGTAGGTAGCTCTCAGTATATGGACATGATGTAATCATCTGCCATGAAGCTAATACTCTGTATATGGGCATGTTGCACTACTCTGCCATGTAGCTAGTAGTCTGTATATGAACATGTTGCACTACTCTGCCATGTAGCTAGCTCACAGTATATGGACATGTCAGACTTATCAGCTATGTAGCCTTCTCTCTCAGTATGGACATGAAGCACTCATCTGCCTTTTAGCTAGTCTTCTATATATACACATGTTGGATTCATCTGCCATGTAGGTAACTCTCAGTATATGGACATGATGTAATCATCTGCCATGAAGCTAATACTCTGTATATGGGCATGTTGGACTACTCTGCCGTGTAGTTACCACTCAGTATATTGACACATTGCACTCATCTGCCATATAGCTAGAACTCTGTATATGGAAATGTTGCAATACTCTGCCATGTAGCTAGCTCTCTGTATACGGATTTTATGGACTCGTCTGTCATGTAGCTAACTCTCTGTGCATGGACATGTTGGATTGATCTGCCATGTAGGTAGCTCTCTGTATATGAACATATTGGACTTGTCTGCCATGTAGGAATCTCTCAGTATATGGACATGTTGGACTCATCAGCCATGTAGCCAGCTCTCTGAGTATGAACATGTTGGATTCATCTGCCTGTAGCTAGTCCTCTAAATATACACATGTTGGACTCATCTGCCATGTAGCTAACTCTCAGTATATGGACAATTGGACTCATCTGCCATGTAGCTAGTATTCTGTATATGGACATGTTGGACTATTCTGAAATGTAGCTAGCTCTCAGTATATGGACAAGTCAGACACATCAGCCTTGTAGTCAGCTCTCTCAGTATGGACATGATGCACTCATTTCATCTGCCTTGTAGCTAGTTCTCTGTATATACACATGATGGACTCATCTGCCATGTAGCTAACTCTCAGTATATGGACATGATGGACTCATCTGTCATGTAGCTAGAACTCTGTATATGGAAATGATGCACTACTCTGCCATGTAGCTAGTTCTCTGTATATGGATATTTTGGACTCATCTATCATGTAGCAAGCTCTCTGTGCATGGATATGTTTGTCTGATCTGCCATGATCTATATATGAACTTATTGGACTTGTCTGCCATGTTGCTAACTCTGAGTATATGGACATGTGGCACTCAGCCATTTAGCCATCTCTCTGAGTATGAACATGTTGGACTCATCTGCCTTGTAGCTAGCTCTCTAAATATACACATGTTGGACTCATCTGCCATGTAACTAACTCCTAGTATATGGATGTGATGGACTCATCTGCCATGTAGATAGTACTCTGTATATGGAAATGTTGCACTACTCTGCCATGTAGCTAGCTCTCAGTATATTTACATGCTGGACTCATCTGCCATGTAGCTAGAACTCTGTATATGGAAATGTTGCACTACTCTACAATGTAGGTAGCTCTCTGTATATGGATATTTGGGACTCGTCTGTCATGTAGCTAGCTCTCTGTGCATGGATAAGTTGGACTAATCTGCCATGTATGTAGCTCTCTGTATATGAACATATTGGACTTGTCTGCAATGTAGGTAACTCTCAGTATATGGACATGTTGGACTCATCAGGCATGTAGCCAGCTCTATGAGTATGACCATGTTGGACTCATCTGCCATGTAGTTACCTCTCATTATATGGATATGTTGGATTCATCTACTATGTAGCTAGTACTCTGTATATGGACATGTTGCACTACTCTGCCATGTAGCTAGCTCTCAGTATATGGACATGTCGGACCCATCAGCCATGTCACCAGCTCTCTCAGTATGGATATGTTGCACTCATCTGGCTTGTAGCTAGTCCTGTATGTATACACATGATGGACTTATATGCCATGTAGCTAACTTTCAGTACATGGACATGATGGACTCATCTGCCATGTAGCTAGCTCTCTGTATATGGATATTTTGGACTCGTCTGTCATGTAGCTAGCTCTCTGTGCATGGATATGTTGGACTTATCTGCCATGTTGGTACTTCTCTGTATATGAACATATAGTACTTGTCTGCCATGTACTAAATCTCAGTGTAGGGACATGTTGGACTCATCAGCCATGTGTACAACTCTCTCTGTATGGACATGTTGGACACATCTGCCTTGTAACTAGCTTTCTAATTATACACATGTTGGCCTCATCTGGCATGTTGCTAACTCTCAGTATATAGATACGTTGGAGTCATTTGACATGTAGCTAGAACTCTACATATGGAAATGTTGCACTACTCTGCCATGTAGCTAGCTCTCTGTATATGGACATTTTGGATTCGTATGCAATGTAGCTAGCACTCTGTACATCGATATGTTGGGCTGATCTGCCATGTAGGTAGTTCTCTGTATATGATCATATTATACTAGTCTGCCATGTAGGTAGCTCTCAGTATATGGACATGTTGCACTCATCTGCCTTGTAGTTAGTCCTCTATATATACACATGTTTGACTCATCTGGTATGTAGCGAACTCTTGGTATAAGGACACGTTGGACTCATCTGCCATGTAGATAGTACTCTGTATTTGGACATGTTGGACTTCTCTGCCATGTAGGTAGCTCTCAGTATATGGACACTTTGGACTTATCTGCCATGTAGCTAGAACTCTGTATATGGCAATGTTGCACTACTCTGCCAGGTAGCTAGCTCTCTGTATATGGACATTTTGGACTCATCTGCCATGTAGCTAGCTCTATGTATATGGACATGTTGGACTCATCAGTCATGTAACCAGCTCTCTATGTATGGACATGTTGCACTCATCTACCTTGTAGTTGTTGTTGTTGTTGTTGTCAGGTGCCATCGAGTCGGAACCGACTCAT
>NW_006408969.1:691733-699014 GCF_000296735.1 Chrysochloris asiatica
CTTCCAATCAGTCGGCCAGACAGTTGTCTTCCAAATTTCTTGGCAGAGATGAGTGAGTGCCTCCTGTGCTGCCTCACTTTCCTTGTAGTTAGTCCTCTATATATACACTTGTTGGACTCATCTGCCATGTAGGTAAGTCTCAGAATATTGACATGTTGGATTCATCTGCCATGTAGCTAATACTCTGTATATGGACATGTTGGACTCATCTGCCATGTAGCTAATACTCTGTATATGGACATATTGGACTACTCTGCCATGTACCAGGCTCTCAGTATATGGACACGTTGGACTCATCTGCCATGTCTCTAGAACTCTGTTCTTGGAAATGTTGCACCACTCTGCCATGTAGCTAGCTCTCTGATTAGGGTCATTTTGGACTCGTCTGCCATGTAGTTAGATCTCTGTGCATGGATATGTTGGACTGATCTGTCATGTAGGTAGCTCTCAAAATATGAACATATGGAACTTGTCTGCCATGTAAATAGGTCTCAGTATAAGCACATGTTGGACTCATCAGGCATGTAGCTAGCACTCTATGTATGGACATGTTGCACTCATCTCCGTTGTAGTTAATCCTCTATATATACACATGTTGGACTCATATGGCATGTAGCTAACTCTCAGTTTATGGACATGTTGGACTCATCTGCCATGGAGCTAGTGGTCTGTATATGGACATGTTGTGCTACTCTGCCAAGAAGCTAGCTCTCAGTATATGGACATGTTGGACTTATCAGCCATGGAGCTAGTACTCTGTATGTGGATATGTTGGACTCATCTGCCATGTATCTAGCTCTCAGTGTATTGCCACGTTGGACTAATCTGCCATGTAGCTAGAACTCTGTATATGGAAATTTTGTACCACTCTGCCATGTAACTAGTCCTCTATATATACACATATTGGACTCATCTGCCATGTAGCTAATTCTCAGTATATGGATATGATGGACTCATCTGCCATGTAGCTAGTACTCTGTATATGGACATGTTGGACTACTCTGCCATGTACCGAGTTCTCAGTATATGGACATGTTGGACTCATCTGCCATTTAGCTAGAACTCTGTATATGGAAATGTTGTACCACTCTGCCATGTAGCTAGCTCTCTGTATATGGATATTTTGGACTCGTCTGTCATGTGGCTTGCTCTCTGTACATAGATATGTTGGACTGATCTGTCATGTAGGTAGCTCTCTGTTTATAAACATATTGGACTAGTCTGCCATGTAGTTAGCTCTCAATATATGGACATGTTGAACTCATCAACCATGTAGCCAGTTCTCTGAGTATGAGCATGTTGGACTCATCTGCCATCTAGCTTTCCCTCTGAATATACACATGTTGGACTCATCTGCCATGTAGCTAGCTCTCTGTATATGGACGTGTGGAAGTCATCATTCATGTAGCCAGCTCTCTCTGTATGAACATGTTGGACTCATATGCCTTTTAGCTGTTGCTGTTGTCAGGTGCCATTGAGTCAGAACCAACTCATAGCGACCCCATGCACAGAAGAACGAAACAATGTCCGATCCTGGGCCAACCTCACTACCACTGCCACACTTGAGTTCATCAATGATGCCACCTGGCCAATCCATCTCGTTAGGGGTCTTCCTCTTTTTCTCTGACCCTCCACCCTACCCAGCATGACATCGTTCTCCAGCAACTGTTTCCTCCGAACAATATGTCCAAAGTATGAGAGACGAAGCTTTGCCATCCTGGCCTCCAAGGAGCACTCTGGCTGCACTTCTTCCAAAACAGATCTATTGGTTCTCTTGGCAGTCCATGGCACTTTCAATAATCTCCTCCAACACCACAACTCAAAGGCATCAATTCTTCTATGATCCTCCTTATTCACTGTCTAGCTTTTGCATCCATATGAGGTTATTGAAAACACCATGGCCTGGGTCAGGCGCACCTTAGTCCTCAAGTTGACATCTCTGCTCTTCAATGATCCAAAAAGTTCCTGTGCAGCAGATTTGCCCAATGCAATATGTCATCTGATCTCTTGACCGCTGCTTCCACTAGTGTTGATAGTTGATCCAAGAAGAATGAAGTCCTTGACAATTTCAATGTTTTCTCCATTGATAAGAAAGTTTTCTATTGGTCCAGTGGTGAGGGCTTTTGTTTTCTTGACATTGAGATGTAATCCATATCGAAGGCTGTGCTCCTTGATCTTCATATGTAAATGTTTCAAGTCCTCTTCACTTTCAGCAAGCAAGGTTGTATCATCTACATATCGCAGGTTGTTAATGAATCTTCCTCCAATCCTGACGCCTCCCTGCAGAGGGAAATGTTGCACTACTCTGCCATGTAGCTAGCTTTCATTATATGGACACATTGGAATCATCTGCCATGTAGCTAGAAGTCTGTACATGGAAATGTTGCACTACTCTGCCATGTAGCTAGCTCTCTTTATACCAACATTTTGGACTCGTCTGCCAGGTAACTATCTCTCTGTATATGGATATGTTAGACTCATCAGCCATGTAGCCAACTCTTTGTGTACGAACATGTTGGACGGATCTGCCATGTAGTTAGCTCTCAGTATATGGACATGTGGCACTCATCTGCCATGTAGCTAGAACTCTGTATATTGACATGTTGGACTACTCTGTCATGTAGCTAGCTCTCAGTATATGGACACGTTGGACTCATCGGCATGTAGCTAGAACTCTGTATATAGAAATGTTGCAATACTCAGCCATGTAGCTAGCTCTCTGTATTGGACATTTTGGACTTCTCTGCCATGAAGCTAGTTCTCTGTGCATGGATATGTTGAACTGGTCTGCCATGTAGGTAGCTCCATCTATATGAACATGTTGGACTTGTCTGCCATGAAGCTAGCTCTCTGTACATGGACATGTGGGACTCTTCATCCATGTAACCAGCTTTCTCTGTATGAACTTGTTGGACTAATCTGCCTTATAGCTAGTCCTCCATATATACACACATCAGACTCATCTGACATGTAGCTACCTCTCAGTATATGGACAAGTCTGACTCATCTGCCATGTAGCTAGAACTCTGTCTATGGAAATGTTGCGCTACACTGCCATGTAGCTTGCTCTCTGCAAATGGACATTTTGGACTCGTCTGCCATGTAACTAGCTCTCTGTACATGGATATGTTGTACAAATCTGCATTTTGTAAGCACTCTGTATATGAACATGTTAGACTACTCTGCCATGTAGGTAGCTCTCAGTATATGGACATGTTGGACTCATCTGCCATGTAGTTAGAACTCTGTATATGGGAATGTTGCACTAGTCTGCCATGTAGCTAACTCACTTTTTATGGACATTATGGACTTGTCGGACATGTAGCTAACTCTCAGTATATGGACACGTTGGACTTATCTGCCATGTAGTTGGAACTATGTATATGGAAATGGTGCACTACTCTGCCATGTAGCTAGCTATCTGTACATGGACATTTTGGACTCGTCTGCCATGTAGCTAGCTCTCTGCGCATGGATATGTTGGAATGATCTGTTATGTAGGTAACTCCCTGTATATGAACATATTGGACTTTTCTGCCATGTAGCTAGCTCTCTGTATTGGACATTTTGGACTCCTCTGCCATGAAGCTAGTTCTCTGTGCATGGATATATTGAACTGGTCTGCCATGTAGGTAGGTCTATCTATATGAACATACTGGACTTGTCTGCCATGAAGCTAACTCTCAGTATATGGACATGTTGGACTCATCTACCATGTAGCTAGTAGTCTGTATATTGACATGTTGGACTAATCAACAATGATGTTAGCTCTCAGTATATGGAAACGTTAGACTCATGTGCCTTGTAGCTAGAACTCTGTATATGGAAATCTTGCACTACTCTGCCATGTAGTTAGCTCTCCGTATATGCACATTTTGGACTCGAATGCCATGTAGCTAGGTCTCTGTGCATGGATATGTTGTACTGATCTGCCATGTAGGTAGCTCTGTGTATATGAACATATTGGACTTGTACGCCATGTAGCTAGTTATCAGTATAAGGACATGTTGGAATCCTCAGCCATGTATGCAACTCTCTCTTTATGAACATGTTGGTCTCATCTGCCTTGTAGCTAGCCCGCTAAATATACATGTTTGACTCAACTGCATTTTGTAGCTAACTCTCCGTACATGGACATGTTGGACTCCATCTGCCTTATAGCTAGTACTCTGTATTAGGACATGGTGGACTACTCTACCATGTAGCTAGCTTTCAGTATATGGACATGTTGGACTCATCTTCCATGTAGCTTAACTCTGTATAAGGAAATATTGCACTATTCTGCCATGTAGCTAGTTCTCTGTATATGGACATTTTGGACTCATCTGCCACGTGGGTAGCTCTCTGTGAAAGGATATGTTGGACTGATCTGCTATGTAGGTAGATCAATGTATATGAGTATATTGGAATTTTCTTCCATGTAGCTAGCTGTTTATGGACATAGTGGATTCATCAGCCATGTAGCCAGCTCTCTCTGTATGAACATGTTGGACTTATCTGCCTTTTAGTTAGCCCACTAAATGTACATATGTTGGATTCATCTGCCATATAGCTAAGTCTCAGTATATGGACATGTTGGACTCATCTGCTATGTAGATAGCTCTCTGTATATGGACATGTTGGACTACTCTGGCATGTAGCTTTCTCTCAATATATGGAAACGTTGGACTCACCTTCCAAGTAGCTATAACTCTACATGTAAATGTTGCACTACTCTGCCATGTAGCTAGCTCTCTGTGCATGGATATGTTGCATTGATCTGCCATCTAGGTAGCTCTCTTTATATGAACATATTGGACTTGTCTGCCATGCAACTAGCACTCTATGCATGAATATGTTGAACTCATCAGCCATGTATCCAGGTCTCTCTATATGAACATATTGGTCTCATCTGCTTTGTAGCTAGCCCTCTATATATACACATGTTGGACTCATCTACCATGTAGCTAGTACTCTGTATATGGACATATTGGACTACTCTGCCATGTAGCGCACAGTCTGTATATGGACATAATGGACTACTCTGCCATGGAGCTGGCTCTCGGTGTATGGACACGTTGGACTCATCTGCCATGTAGCTAGTACTCTGTATATGGACATATTGGACTACTCTGCCATGTAGCTAGCTATCAATATATGGAGACGTTGGACTCATCTGCCATGTAGCTTGACCTATGTATATGGAAATGTTGCACTACTCTATGACGTAGCTAGCTCTCTGTATATGGACATTTTGGACTTGTCTGCCATATAGCTAGCTCACTGTGCATGGATATGTTGAACTGATCTGCCATGTAGGTAGCTCTCTTTATATGAACATATTGGACTTGTCTGCCATGTGATTAGCTCTTTATGCATGTTCATGTTGGACTCATCAGCCATGTAGCCAGCTCTCTCTGAATGAACATGTTGGACTCATTTGCCTTTTATCTAGTCCTGTATATATACAAATGCTGGACTCATCTTCAATGTAGCTAACTCTCAGTATATGGACAGATTGGACTCATCAGCCATGTAGTCAGAACTCTATAAATGGAAATGTTGCACTACTCTCCCATGTAGCTAGCTCTCTGTATATGGACATTTTGGACTTGTCTGCCATGTAGCTAGCTCTCTGTGCATGGATATATTGGCCTGATCTGTCATGTAGCTAGCTCTCTGTATATTAACATATTGGAAATGTCTGCCATGTAGCTAGCTCTCTATGCATGGATATGTTGGACTCAGCCATGTAGCCATCTCTATCTGTATGAATATGTTGGACACATCTGCCTTGGAGCTAGTCCTCTATATATATATATATATATGCATGTTGGACTCATCCGCCATGGAGTTAACTCTCAGTATATGGACAGGTTGGACTCATCAGCCATGTAGTCAGAACTCTATATATGCTAATGTTTAACTACTCTGCCATGTAGCCAGCGGTCAGTATATGGTCACGTTGAACTCATCTGCCATGTAGCTGGAACTCTGAATATGGAAATGTTGCACAACTCTGCCATGTAGCTAGTTCTCTGTATATGGACAAGTTGGACTCATCTGCCATGTAGCTAGAACTCTGCATATGCCAATGTTGCACTACTATGCCATGTAGCTAGCTGTCACTATATCGACACATTGGACTCAACTGCCATGTAGCTAGAACTCTGTATATGGAAATACTGCACTACTCTGCCATGTAGCTAGTTCTCTGTATATGGACATTTTGGACTCATCTGCCATGTAGCTAGCTCTCTGTGCATTGACATATTGGACTTATCTGCCATGTAGGTAGCTCTCTGTATATGAACATATTGAATGTATCTGCCATGTAGGCAGCTCTCAGTGCATGGACACGTTGGACTCATCAGCCATGTAGCCAGCTCTCTGTGTATGAAAATGTTGGACTCATCTGCCTTGTAGCTAGCCCTCTAAATATACACATGTTGGACTCATGTGCCATGTAGCTAACTCTCAGTATATGGACAGATTGGACTCATCTGCCATGTAGCTAGCTCTCTGTATATGGACATTTTGGACTCGTCTGCCATGTAGCTATCTCTCTGTGTATGGATATGTTGCACTGATCTGCCATGAAGTTAGCTCTCTGTATATGAACATATTCGACTTGTCTGCCATGAAGCTAGCTCTCTATGCATGGACATGTTGGACTCATCAGCCATGATGTCAGCTATCTCTGTATGAACATGTTGGATTCATCTGCCTTTTAGTTAGACCTCTAAATATACACATGATGGACTCATCTGCCATGTAGCTAAGTCTCAGTATATGGACATGTTGGACTACTCTGCCATGTAGCTAGCTCTCAGTATATGGAAACGTTGGACTTATCTGCCTTGTAGCTAGAACTCTGTATATGGAAATGTTGCAGTACTCTGCCATGTAGCTAGCTGAATATGGAAATGTACTAATCTGCCATGTACCTAGCTCTCTGTACATGGACATTTTGGACTCGTCTGCCATGTAGCTAGCTTTCTATGAATGGATAAGTTGGACTGATCTGCTACGTAGGTAGCTCGCTGTATATGTATATGTTGGACTTCTCTGCCATATAACTAGCTCTCTGTATATGGACAAGTTGGACTCATCAGCCATGTAGCCAGCTCTCTCTGTATGAACATGTTGGATTCATCTGCCTTGTAGCTAGTCCTCTATGTATATACATGTTGGACTCATCTGCCATGTAGCTAACTCTCAGTACATGGACATGTTGGACTCATCTGCCATACAGCTAGTACTCTGTATTTTGATAAGTTGGTATACTCTGCCATGTATCTT
>NW_006408969.1:701234-702456 GCF_000296735.1 Chrysochloris asiatica
TTTTGTATTTGTTCTTCTATCTTAGTAGTGTTGAGAAATTTATCTTCTAACTCACTAGTTCTAGCTTCTATCTCTTCAATTCTATTGCTTCTGCCATGTATCTTGCTCTAAGTATATGGACACGGTGGACTCATCTGCCATGTAGCTAGAACACTGCATATGAAAATTTTGCACTACTATCCCATGTAGCTAGCTCTCTGTATAGGGACATTTTGGATACATGACATGTAGGTAGCTGTCTGTACCTGGATATGTTGGACGGATCTGTCATGTAGGTAGCTCTCTGTATATGAACATATTGGACTTGTCTTCCATGTAGCTAACTCTCAGTATATGGACATGTTGGACACATCAGCCATGTAGCCAGCTCTCTCTGTATGACCATGTTGGACTCATCTGCCTTGTAGCTAGTTCTCTATATATACACATGTTGGAGTGATCTGGCATTTAGCAAACTCTCAGTTTTGGAACATGGTGGATCCATCTGCCATGTAGCTAGTACTCTGTATATGGACATGTTGGACTACTCTGCCATGTAGCTAGCTCTCAGTATATGTATAGGTTTTACTCATCTCCCATGTAGCTAGAACTCTGTATATGGAAATGTTGCTATTCTCTGCCATATAGCTAGCTCTCTGTTTATGGTAATATTGGACTTGTCTGTCATGGAGCTAGCTCACTCTACATGGATATGTTGAAATACTTTCCCATGTAGTTAGCTCTCAGTATATGGATACGTTGGACTCATCTGCCATGTAGCCAGCTCTCTCTGTATGAACATGTTGGACTCATCTGCCATATAGCTTGTCTTCTATATATACACATGTTGGACTCATCTGGCATGTAGCTAGTCCTCTATATATACACATGTTGGACTCATCTGGCTTGTAGCTCTCAGTGTATGGACATGTAGGACCAATCTGCCATGTAACTAGTCCTCCAAATATGGATATGTTGGACGACTTTGCCATGTAGCTAGCTCTCAGTATATGGATATTTTGGACTCATCTGCCATGTATCTAGAAAGCTGTATATGGAAATGTTGCACTACTCTGCCATGTACCTAGCTCTCCGTATATGGACATTTTGAACTTGACTGCCATGTAGCTAGCTCTGTGTGCATGGATACGTTGGACTGATCTGCAATGCAGCTAGCTCTCTGTATATGAACATATTTGACTTATCTGCCATGTAGCTAGCTCTCAGTATATGGACATGTTGG
>NW_006408969.1:704046-705368 GCF_000296735.1 Chrysochloris asiatica
CTTCACTGATGATATGGAGCTTTTCCATCTTCTCTTTCCACAGATGTAGTCTATTTGATTTCTATGTGTTCCATCTGGCGAGGTCCATGTGTAACCTTATAACTAGTCCTCTATATATACACATGTTGGACTCATCTGCCATGTAGCTAACTCCCAGAATATGGACACGTTGTACTCTGTATATGGAAATGTTGCACTATACTGCAATGTAGCTATCTCTCTGTATATGAACATATTGGACTTGTCTCCATGTAGCTAGCTCTCTGTATATGGACATGTTGGACTTATAAGCCATGTAGCCAGCTAGCTCTTTATATATGAACATGTTGGACTCATCTACCATGTAGCTAATTATCTGTTTATGGACATGTTGGAATACTCTGCCATTTAGCTAGCTCTCAGTATTTGGATACGTTGGACTCATCTGCCATGTAGCTGGGACTCTGCATATGGAAATGTTGCATTACTCTGCCATGTAGCTAGCTCTCTGTATATGGACATGTTGACCTCTTCTGCCTTGTAGCTAGTGCGATACATAAACACATGTTGGACTCATCTTCATTGTAGCTAGTTCTCTCTGTACGGACATGTTGGCATACTCTACCTGGTTGCTGGGTTTATGGACACGTTGAACTCATTTGCCATGTAGCTAGAACTCTGTATATGGAAATGTTGTACTAGTCTGACATGTAGCTAGCTCTCTGTATATGGACATTTTGGACTCGTCTGCCATGTAGCTAGCTCTCTGTGCATGAATGTGTTGGACTGATCTGCCATGAAGATAGCTCTCTGTATATGAACATATTGGACTTGTCTGCCATGTAGCTAGTTTTCTGTGTATGTACATGGTGGACTCATTAGCAATGTAGTCAGCTCTCTCTGCATGAACACGTAGGACTCATCTGCCATCTAGCTAGTCCTCTATATATACAAATGTTGGAGTTCTCTGCCATGTAGCTAACTCCCCGAATTTGGACATGTTGGACTCATCTGCCATGTAGCTAGTACTCTGCATATGGACATGTTGGAATATTCTGCCATATAGCTAGGTTTCAGTATATGGACATTTTGGACTTGTCTGCCCAGTAGCTAGCTCACTGTGCATGGATATTTGGATTGATCTGCCCTGTAGGTATCTCTCTGTATATGAACATATTGGACTTCTCTGCCATGTAGCTAGCTTTCAATATATAGACATGTTGGACTCATCAGCCATGTATCCTGCTCTCTCAGTATGAACATGTTGGATTAATCTGCCTTGTAGATAGCCCTCTATACATACACATGTTGTACTTATCTGCCATGTAGCTATCTCTCATTAT
>NW_006408969.1:705468-710957 GCF_000296735.1 Chrysochloris asiatica
TTGGACTCATCTGCCTTGTAGCTAGTCCTCTATATATACACATGTTAGATTCATCTGCCATGTAGCTAACTCTCAGTATATGGACATGTTGGACTCATCCGTCATGTATCTATTACTCTGTATATGGATATGTTGTACTGCTCTGCCATGTAGCTAGCTCACTTTATATGGACATTTTGTACTCATCTGCCATGTAGCTAGCTCTCTGTGCATGGATATGTTGGACTGATCTCCCATGTAGGTAGCTCTCTGTATATGAACATGCTGGACGTGTCTGCCATGTAGCCTGCTCTCTCTGTATGAACATGTTGGACTCATCTGCCATGTAGCTGGTACTCTGTACATGGAAATGTTGAACTACTCTGCCATGTTGCTAGCTCTCTGTATATGGACATTTTGTACTCCTTTGCCATGGAGCAAGCTCTCTATGCATGGATATGTTGGACTGATCTGCCTTGTAGTTAGCTTGCTGTATATGAACATATTGGACTTGTCTGCCATGTAGCTAGCTCTCTGTATAGGGACATGATGGACTCATCAGCCATGTAGCCAGCTCTCTCTGTATGATCATGTTGGATTCATCTGCCTTGTAGCTAGCCCTCTATTTATACACATGTTGGACTCATCTATCATGTAGGTAACTCTCAGTATATAGACATGTTGAACTCATCTACCATAGAGCTAGTACTCTGTATATGGACAAGTTGGAATACTCTGCCATGTATCTTGCTCTCAGTATATGGATTCATTGGACTCGTCTACCATGTACCTAGAAATCTGTATATGGAAATGTTGCACAACTCTGCCATGTAGCTAGCTCTCTGTGCATGGATATGTTGGACTGATCTGACATGTAGGTAGCTCTACATATATGAACATTTTGGATTTCTCTGCCATGTAGCTAGCTCTCTGTATATGGACATGTTGGAATACTCTGCCATGTAGGTAGCTCTCAGTATATGTACACGTTAGATTCATCGACCATGTAGCTACTTCTCTGTATATGGATATGTTGGGATTCTCTGCCATGTAGCTAGTAATCTGTATATGGACATGTTGGACTACTCTGCCATGTAGCTAGCTCTCAGTATATGGACACGTTGGACTCATCTGCCATGCAGCTATAATTCTGGATAAGAAAATTATACTACTAATTTGCCATGGACGTGTTAGAATCCTCTGCCATGTAGCTGGCACTCAGTATATGGACACGTTGGACTTATCCACTGTGTAGCTAGAACTCTGTATATGGAAATGTTGCACTACCTTGCCATGTTGCTAGCTTTCTGTATATGGACATTTTGGACTCATCTGCCATGAAGCTACCTCTTTGTGCATGGATATGTTGGACTGATCTGCATGTAGATAACTCTCTGTATATGAATCTATTGGACTTGTCTGCCATGTAGCTAGCTCTCTGTATATGGACATGTTGGAATACTCTGCCATGTATTCAGCTCTCTATGTATATACATGATGGATTCTTCAGCCTTGTAGCTTTTCTTCTCTATATATACATGTTGGACTCATCTGCCATGTAGCTAACTCACAGTATATGGACATGTTGGACTCTTCTGCCATGTAGCTAGTACTCTGTATTTAGACAGGTTGGACTACTCTGCCATGTAGCTAGCGCTCAGTATATGGACACATTAGACTCATCTGCCATGTGTCTAGAACTCTGTATATGTTAATGTTGCACTACACTGCCATGTAGCTATCTCTCTGTATATGAACATATTGGACTTGTCTACCATGTAGCTAGCTCTCTGTATATGGACATGTTGGAATACTCTGCCATGTAGCTAGCTCTCTGTATATGACATTTTGGACTCGTATGCAATGTAGCAAGCTCTCTGTGCATGGATATGTTGGAATGATCAGCCATGTAAGTAGCTCTCTGTATATGAACATATCAGACTCGTCTCCATGTAGCTAGCTCTCTGTATATAGAAATGTTGCACTACTCTGCCACATATATTGCTTTCTGAATATGGACATTTTGGACTCATATGCCATGTAGCTAGCTCTCTTTGCATGGATATGTTGGACTGATCTGCCATGTAGGTAGCTCTTTGTATATGAACATATTGGACATGTCTGCCTTGTAGCTAGTTCTCTGTATATGGACATGTTGGAATACTCTGCCATGTAGCTAGCTCTCATTATATGTTCATGTTGGACTCATCTTCCATGTAGCTAGAACTCTGTATATGGTCATTTTGGACTCATATGCCATGTAGCTAGCTCTCTTTGCATGGATATGTTGAACTGATCTGCCATGTAGGTAGCTCTTTGAGTATGAACCTATTGGACTTGTCTGCCATGTAGCTAGCTCTCAGTATATGGACATGGTGGACTCATCAGTCATATACTCAGCTCTCTCTGTATGAACATATTGTATTAATCTGCCTTGTAGCTATCCCTCTATATATACATATGTTGAAATCATCTGCCATGTAGCTATCTTTCAGTATATGGACATATTGGACTCATCTGCCATGAAGCTTGTACGCTGTATATGGGCATGTTGGACTACTCTGCCATGTAACTAGCTCTCAGTATATGGAGACGTTTTACTCATCTGTCATGTAGCTGGAACACTGTATATGGAAATGTTACACTTCTCTGCCATGTTGCTAGCTCTCTGTATATGAACATTTTGTAATCGTCTGCCTTGTAGATAGCTCTCTGTGCATTGATATGTAGGACTGATCTGCCATTTAGGTAGTTCTCTGTATATGAAGTTCTCTGTATATGAACATATTGAACTTTTCTGCCATGTAGCTCTCTGTATATACACATGTTGTACTCGTCTGCCATGTAGCCAGCTATTTTTGTATGAACATGTTGGACTTATCTGCCTTGTAGCTACTCCTCTATACATACACATATTTGACTCATCTGTCATTATCTAACTATCAGTATATGGACACATTGGACTCATCTGCCATGTAGCAAGAACTCTGTATATGGAAATGTTGCTCTACTTTGCCATGTAGCTAGCTCTCTGTATAAGGACATTTTGGACTCGTCTGCCATGTAGCTAGCTCTCTGTGCATGGATATCTTGGAATGATCTGCCATTTAGTTATCTCTCCATATATGGACACGTTGTACTCATCAGCCATGTAGCCAGATCTTTCTCTATGACCATGTTGGAGTCATCTGCCTTGTAGCTAGCCCTCTATATATACATATGTTGGACTCATATGCCATGTAGCTAACTCTCAGTATAAGTATATTTTGGACTCATCTGCCATGTGGCTAGTACTCTGTATATGGACATGTTGGACTACTCTGCCATGTAGCTATCTATCAGTATATGGACACATTGGACTCATCTGTGATGTAGCTAGAACTCTGTATATGGAAATGCTGCACTACTATGCCATGTAGCTCTCTGTATATGGATATTTTTGACTCTTCTTTCAAGTAGCTAGCTCTCTGTGCATGGATATGTTGGACTGATCTGCTATATAGTTAGCTTTCTGTATATGATCATATTTGACTTGTCTTTTATGTAACTAGCTCTCTGTCTCTGGACATTTTGGACTTGTCTGCCATGTAGCTAGCTCTGTGTGTATGAATATGTTGGACTAATCTGCCATGTAGGTTGCTCTCTGTATGTGGACATTTTGGACTCCTCTGCCATGTATGTTGAAGTGATCTGCCATGTAGGTAGCTCTCTGTATATGAACGTATTGGACTTCTCTGCCATGTAGCTACCTCTCTGTATATGAACATGTTGGACTCATATGCCATGTAGCCATCTCTCTCAGAATTAACATGTTGGACTCATCAGCCTTGTAGCTACTCCTCTATATATACAAATGATGAACTCATCTGCCATGGAGCTAACTCTCAGTATATGGACATGTTGGACTCATCTGCCATGTAGCTAGTTCTCTGTATATGGCCATGTTGGTATTCTCTGCCATGTAGCTAGTACTCTGCATATTGATATGTTGGACTACTCTGTCATGTAGCTAGCTCTCATTACATGGACACGTTGGAATCACATGCCATGCAGCTAGAACTCTGTATAAGGAAATGTTGCACTACTCTGCCATGTAGCTAGCTCTCTGTGCATGGTTATGTTGGACTGATCTGCCATGTAGGTAGCTTGATGTATATGAATATATAGGACTTGTATTCCATGTTGCTAGCTCTCAGTATATGGACTTGTTGCACTCATCAGGCATGTAGCCAGCTCTCTCTGTATGAACATGTTGGATTCATCTGCTTTGTAGCTAGCCCTCTCTATATAAACATGTTGGACTCATCTGCCATGTTACTAACTCTCAGTACATGGCCTTATTGGACTCATCTGCCATGTAGCTAGTTCTCTGTATATGGCCATGTTGGAATACTCTGCCATGTAGCTTGTTCTCAGTATATGGACATGTTGGACTCATGTGCCATGTAGCTAGAATTCTGTATATGGAAATGTTGGACTACTCTGCCATGTAGCTAGCTCTCTGTATATGAACCTATTGGACTTGTCTGCTATATAGCTATCTGTCTTTATATGGACATGTTGGACTACTCTGCCATGTAGTTAGCTCTCAGTATATGGACACGTTAAACTCATCTGCCATGTAGCTAGAACACTGCATATGTTCATGTTGCACTACTCTGCCATGTAGCTAGCACTCTGTATATGAACATATTGGACTTGTCTGAGACGTAGCTAGCTTTCAGTATATTGACATTTTGAAATACTCTTCCATGTAGCTAGCTCTCCGTATATGTATATGTTGGACTCATCTGTCATGTATCTAGAACTCTGTATATGAAAATGTTGCACTACTCTGCCATGTATCTATCTCTCTGTATATGGACATTTTGAACACGTCATCCATGTAGTTGGCTCCCTTTGCATGGATATGTTGGACTGATCTGCCATGTAGCTAGCTCTCTGTTTATGGACATGTTGGACTCATCAGCCATGTAGCCAGAACTCTCTGTATGAACGTGTTGGGTTCATCTGCCTTGTAGGTAACCCTCTATATATACACATGGACTCTTCTGCCATATAGCTAACTCTTAGTATATGGACATGTTGGACTCATCTGCCATATAGCTAATACTCTGTATATGGACGTGTTAGAATACTCTGTCATGAAGCCAGCTCTCTGTGTATGAACATGTTGGACTCATCTGCCTTGTAGCTAGCCCACTAAATATACACATGTTCGACTCATCTTACATGTACCTAATACTCAGTATATGGACACGTTGGACTCCTCTGCCATGTAGCTAGCTCTCTGCATATGGACATGTTGGACTCATCAGCGATGTAGGAAGCTCTCTGTGTATGAACATGTTGGACTCATCTGCCTTATAGCTAGTCCTCTATATATACACAAGTTGGACTCCTCTGCCATGTAGTTAACTCTCAGGATATGGACATGTTGGACTCATCTGCCACATAGGTAGAATTCTGAATATGGAAATGTTGCACTACTCTGCCATGTAGCTAGCTCT
>NW_006408969.1:711057-728771 GCF_000296735.1 Chrysochloris asiatica
TCTGCCATGTAGCTAGCTCTCTGTATATGGACATGTTGGACTCGCCTGCCATGTAGCTAGCTCTCTGTGCATGGATATGTTGAACTGATCTTCCATGTAGTTAGCTCTCTGTAAATGAGCATATTATACTTGTCTGCCATATTGCTAGCTCTCTATGCATGGATATGTTGGACTCATCAGCCATGTAGCCTCCTCTCTGTATGAACATGTTGGACTCATTCACTTTGTAGGTAGTCCTCTATATAAACACATGTACTCATCTGCCATGTACCTCGAACTCTGTATATGGAAAAGTTGCATTACTCTGCCATATTGCTAACTGTCTGTATATGGACATTTTGATCATGTCTGCACGTAGCTAGCTCTCTGTGCATGGATATGTTGGTCTGATCTGCCATATAGGTAGTTCTCTGTATATGAACATATTGGACTTGTCTTCCATGTATCTAGCTCTCAGTAAATGGATATGTTAGACTCCTCAGCCATGTAGTCAGCGCTCTGTGTATGAACATGTTGGATTCATCTGCCTTGTAGCTAGTCCTCTATATATACACATGTTGGACTCTTCTGCCATGTAGCTAACTCTCAGTATATTGATGTGTTGGACTCATCTGCCATGTAGCTAGTACTCTGTATAAAAATATGTTGGACTACTCTGCTATGAAGCTAGCTCTCAGTATATGGACATGATGGACTCATCTGCCATGTAGCTAGAACTCTGTATATGGAAATGTTGCACTACTCTGCCATGTTGCTTGGTCTCTGTATTTGGACATTTTGGATTTGTCTGCCATGTAGCTACATCTCTGTACATGGATATGATGGAATGATCTGCCATGTAGATAGCTTTCTGTGTATGAACATATTGGACTTGTCTGCCATGTAGCTAGCTCCCTGTGCATGGATATGTTGGACTGATCTGCCATGTAAGTAGCTCTCTGTATATGAACATATTGGACTTGTCTTACATGTAGATAGCTCTCTGTATATGGACATGTTGGAATACTCTGCCATGTAGCTATCTCTCGGAATATGGACACGTTGGACTCATCTGCCATGTAGTTATAACTCAGTATATGGAAATGTTGCACTACTCTGCCATGTAGCAAGCTCTCTCTATATGGACATACAGGACTCTTCTGCCATGTAGGAGCTTTCCGTGCATGGATATGTTGGACTGATATGCCATTTAGGTAGCTCACTGTATATGAACATATCTGATTTGTCTGCCATGTAACTCGGTTTCTCTATACGGACATGTTGGACTCATCTACCATGTAGCTAGTACTCTGTATATGGACATGTTGGACTACTCTGCCATGTAGCTAGCTCTCTGTATATAGACATGTTGGACTTGTCAGCCTTTTAGCTAGCTCTCTCTGCATCAATATGTTGGAATGCTCTGCCATGTAGCTTGCTCTCTCTGTATGATCATGTTTGACTCATCTTGCTTGTAGCTAACTCTCGATATATAGACATGTTGGACTCATCTGCCATGTAGTTAGTACTCTGTATATGGACATGGTGGATTACTCTTCCATGTAGCTAGCTCTCAGTATAAGGACACGTTGGACTCATATGCCATGTATCTAGAACTCTGTATATGGAAATGTTGCACTACTCTGCCATGTAGCTAGCTCTCTTTATATGGACATTTTGGACTCGGCTGGCATGTAGTTAGCTCTCTGTTCATGGATATGTTGGACTGACCTGCTATGTTGGTAACTCTCTGTATATGTACATATTAGACTTGTCTGCCATTTAGCTAGCTACATGTACATGTGTACGTTGGACTCATCAGCCATGTAGCCAGCTCTCTGTGTATGAACATGTTGGACTCATCTTCCTTGTAGCTAGTCTTCCATATATACACATTTTGGACTCATCTGCCATGTAGCTAGTACTCTGTATATGGACATGTTGGACTACTCTGCCATGTAGCTAGCTCTTTGTATATAGACATTTTGGACTCGTCGGCCTTTTAGCTAGCTCTTTCTGCATCAATATGTTGGAATTCTCTGCCATGTAGCTTGCTCTCTCTGTATGATCATGTTTGACTCATCTGCCTTGTAGCTAACTCTCGGTATATAGACATGTTGGACTCATCTGTCATGTAGTTAGTACACTGTATATGGACATGGCGGATTACTCTTCCATGTAGCTAGCTCTCAGTATAAGGACATGTTGGACTCATATGCCATGTATCTAGAACTCTGTATATGGAAATGTTGCACACTCTGCCATGTAGCAAGCTTTCTTTTTATGGACATTTTGGACTCGGCTGGCATTAGCTATCTCTCTGTTCATGGATATGTTGGACTGACCTGCTATGTTGGTAGCTCTCTGTATATTTACATATTGGACTTGTCTGCCATTTAGCTAGCTCCATGTACATGGGTATGTTGGACTCATCAGCCATGTAGCCAGCTCTCTGTGTATGAACATGTTGGACTCATCAGCCTTGTAGCTAATCTACTATATATACACATGTTGGTCTCATCTACCATGTAGCTAACTCTCAATATATGGAGATGTTGAACTCATCAGCCATAGAGCTAGTACTCTGTATATGGACATGTTGGACTACTCTGTTATGTAGCTAGCTCTCTGTATATGGACTTGTTGAACTCATCTACCATGTAGCTAGCTCTCTCTTCATAGATACGCTGAACTGATCTGAAATGTAGGAAGCTCTCTGTATATGAAAATATTGGAATTGTCTGTGATGTACCTAGCTCTCTGTATATGGATGTGTTAGACTCATCAGGCATATATTCAGCTCTTTTTGTATAAACATGTTGGATTCATCTGCCTTCGAGCTAGTCCTCAATATATACACATGTTGAATTCATCTGCCATGTAGCTAACTCTCAGTATACGGCCATGTTGGACTCATCTGCCATGTAGCTAGTACTCTGTATATGGACATGTTGGACTTGTCTGTCAATTAGCTAGCTCCCAGTATATGGACATATTGGACTCATCTGCCATGTAATTATTACTCTGTATATGGATATGTTGGATTAATCTGCCATGTAGCTAGCTCTTAGTATATGGACACGTTGGCCTCATCTGTCATGTAGATTGAACTCTGTATATGGAAATGTTGAACTACTCTGCCATGTACCTAGCTCTCTGTTTACGGACATTTTGAACTCATCTGTCATGTACCTAGCTCTCTGTGCATGGATATGTTGGACTGATCCACCATATAGGTAGCTCTCTGTATATGAACATATCGGACTTGTCTGCCATGTAACCAGCTCTCAGTATATGGGCATTTTGGATCAGTCGGCCATGTACTTAACATTCTTTGCATGGATATGTTGGACTGATCTGCCATGTAGGTAGCTCTCTGTATATGAACATATCGGACTTGTCTGCCATGTAACCAGCTCACAGTATATGGACAGATTGGACCTATCTGCCATGTATTTAGATCTTTGTGCATGGATATGTTGGACTGATCTACCATTTAGCTTGTTCTCTGCATATGGACATGTTAGACGCATCAGCCATGTAGCCAGCTCTCTCTGTATGAACATGTTTGATTCATCTAGCTTGTAGCTAGTCCACTATATATACACATGTTGGACTCTTCTGTCATGTAGCTAACTTTCAGTATATGGACATGTTAGACTCATCTGCTCTGTATATGGACATGTTGGACTACTCTGCCATGTAGCTAGCTCTCAGTATATGGACACGTTGGACTCATCTGCCATGTAGCTAGAACTGTGAATAAGGAAATGTTGAACTACTCTGCAATATACCTAGCTCTCTGTATACAGACATTTTGAACTCGTCTGTCATGTAACTAGCTCTCTGTGCATGGATATGTTGGACTGATCTGCCATGTAGGAAGCTCTCTGTATATAAACACATTGTATTTGACTTCCACGTAGCCATCTCTCTGCATATGGACATGTTGCACGCATCAGCCATGAAGCCAGCTCTCTTTTTATGAAAATGTTTGATTCATCTGCCTTGTAGCTCGTCCTCTATATATACACATATTGGACTCAACTACCATGTAGCTATCTCTCAGTATATGGGCATGTTAGACTCATCTTCCATATAGCTAGTACTCTGTATATGGACATGTTGGAATACTCTGCCATGTAGTTCGCTCTCCGTATATGGACACGTTGGACTCATCTTCCATGTAACTAGAACTCTGTATATGGAAATGTTGCACAACTCTGCCAAGCAGGTAGCTCTCTGTATATGGATATTTTGGACTCATCAACCAAGTAGCGAGCTCTCTGGGCATGGATATGATGGACTGATCTGTCATGTAGGTAGCTCTCCGTATATGAATATATTGGACTTGTCTGCCATATAGCTAACTCTCTATGCATGGATATGTTGGACTGATCTGCTATTTAGGTAGCTCTCTGTATATGAACATATTGGACTTGTTTGCCATGTAGCTAGCTTTCAGTACATGGACACGTTGGACTCACCTGCCATGTAGTTTGAACTGTGTATATGGAAATGTTGCACTTCTCTGCCATGTAGATAGCTCTCTGTATATGGACATTTTGGATGAACATATTGGAATTGTCTACCATGTAGCTAGCTTTCTGTATATGGACATGTTGGACTCATCAGCCATGTAGCCAGCTCTCTCTGTATAAACATGTTGGACTCATCTGCCTGGTAGTCAATTCTCTATATATACATATGTTGGACTCATCTGCCTTGTAGCTAACTCTCAGTATATGGACATGTTAGACTCATCTGCCATGTACCTAGTACTCTGTATATGTACATGTTGAACAACTCTGCCATGTAGCTAGCTCTCAGTATATGGAAACGTTGGAGTCCTCTACCAGGTAGCTGGAACTCTGTATATGGATATGTTGCACAACTCTGCCATGCAGCTAGCTCTCTGTATATGGATATTTTGGACTCGTCAACCAAGTAGCACGCTCTGGGCATGGATATGATGGACTAATCTGCCATGTAAGTAGCTCTCCATATATAAACATATTGGACTTGTCTGCCATGTAGCTAGCTCTCAGTATATGGACATATTGGGCTCATCTGCCATGAAGATAGAACTCTGTATATGGAAATGTTGCACTACTTTGCTATGTTGCTAGCTCTCTGTATATGGACATTTTGGATCCGTCTGCCATATAGCTAGTTCTCTGAACATGGATATGATGGACTTATCTGCCATGTACATAGCTCTCTGTATATGAACATATTGGACTTGTCTGCCATGTAGCTAGCTCCCTGTGCATGGATATGTTGGACTGACCAGCCATGTAAGTAGCTCTCTGTATATGAACATATTGGACTTGTCTGCCATGTAGATAGCTCTCTGTATATGGACATATTGGAATACTCTGCCATGTAGCTTTCTTTCAGTATATGGACACGTTGGAGTCATCTGCCATGTAGCTAGAAGTCGGTATATGGAAATGTTGCACTACTCTACCATGTAGCAAGCTCTCTGTATATGGACATACAGGATTCTTCTGCCACGTAGGTATGGATATGTTGGATATGTAGGTATGGATATGTAGGTATCCATGTAGGTATGGATATCTCCGTGCATGGATATGTTGGACTGATCTGCCATTTAGGTAGCTCACTGTATATGAACATACTGGATTTGTCTGCCATGTAGCTTGCTTTCTGTATATGGACATGTTGGACTCATCTGCCATGCAGGTAACTCTCAGTATATGGACATGTTGATCTCATCTGCCATGTAGCTAGTACGCTTTATATGGACATGTTGGACTACTCTGCCATGAAGCTATCTCTCTGTATATAGACATTTTGGACTCGTCTGCCTTTTAGCTATCTGTCTCTCCATTAATATGTTGGAAATCTCTGCCATGTAGCTAGCTCTCTCTGTTTGATCATGTTGGAATCATCTGCCTTGTAGCTAGTCCTCCATATATACACATGTTGGACTCATCTGCCATGTAGTTATTACTCTGTATATGGACATGTTGGATTACTCTTCCATGTAGCTAGCTCTCAGTATATGGTCACGTTGGACTCATATGCCATGAATCTAGAACTCTGTATATGGAAATGTTGCACTACTTTGCCATGTAGCTAGCTCTATTTATATGGACATTTTGGACTCATCTGGCATGTAACTAGCTCTCTTCAAGGATATGTTGGACTGACCTGCTATGGTGGTAGCTCTCTGTATATGAACATATTGAACTTTTCTGCCATGTATCTAGCTCTCTGTATATGGACGTGTTAGACTCATCAGCCATGTAACCAGCTCTCTTTGTATGAACATGTTGGACTCATCTGCCTTGTAGCTAGTACTCTATATATACACATGTTGGACTCATCTGCCATGTAGCTAACTCTTAGTATTCAGACATGTTAGACTCATCTGCCAGGTAGCTAGAACTCTATATATGCAAATATTGCAGTATTCTACCATGTAAGTAGGTCTCTGTATATGGACAGTTTGGACTCGTTTGCCATGTAGCTAGCTCTCAGTATATGGACAGGTTGGACTCATATGTCATGAAGCTAGCTGTGTGTATATGGACATGTTGAACTCATCAGCCGTGTAGCCAGCTTTCACTGTATAAACATGTTGGACTCATCTGCCTTGTAGCTAATCCTCTATATATACACATGTTCGACTCATCTGCCATGTAACTAGCTCTCTGTGTCTATGGATTTGTAGGACTGATCTGCCATATAGGTAGCTCTCTGTATATGAACATATTGGACTTGTTGGCCATGTACCTAGCTCTCTGTATATGGAAAGGTTGGACTCCTCAGCCATGTAACTATCGCTCTCTGTAAGAACATGTTGGACTCATCTGCCTTGTAGCCAGTCTTATACACATATTTGTATACACATATTTGATTCATCTGCCATGTAGCTAACTCCTAGAATATGGACATGTTGGACTCATCTGCCATGTAGATAGTTCTCTGGATATGGACATGTTGAAATACTCTGACATATAGCTAGCTCTCATTACATGGACACATTGGACTCATCTGCCATGTAGCTAGAATTCTGTATATGGAAATGTTGCACTACTCTGCAATTTAGCAAGCTCTCTGTATATGGACATATTGGACTCTTCTGCTATGTAGCTAGCTCACTGTGCATGGATATGTTGGACTGATCTGACATTTAGGTAGCTTGCTGTATGTTACAATTTTGGAGTTTTCTGCCATATACCTAGCTTTCTATATATGGACATGTTGGACTACTCTGCCATGTAGCTAGCTCTCTGTATAGGGAAATGTTGGACTCATCTGCCATGTAGTTAGTACTCTGTGTATGGACATTTTGCACTACTCTGCCATGTAGCTAGTTCTCGGTATAAGGACTTTTTGGATTTGTCTGCCATGTAGCTAGCTCTCTGTGCATGGATATGTTGGACTGATCTGCCTTGTAGGTAGCTCTCTGTATATTAACATATTGCACTTATCTGCCATGTAGCTAGCTCTCTGTATATGCACATGTTGGACGCATCAGCCATGTAGCCAGCTCTCTCTGTATGAATATGTTTGATTCATCTGCCTTGTAGCTAGTCATCTATATATACACATGTTGGACTCATCTGCCATGTAGCTAACTCTCAGTATATGGACATGTTAGACTCATCTGACATGTAGCTACTACTTTGTATATGGAGATGTTGGACTACTCTGCCATGTAGGTAGCTCTCTGTGCACGGATATGTTGGACTGATCTACCATGTAGCTAGCTCTCTGTATATGGACATGTTGGACACATCAGACATGTAGCCAGCTCTCTCTGTATCAACATATTTGATTCATCTGCCTTGTATCTAGTCCTCTATATATACACATGTTGGACTCATCTGCCATGTAGCTAACTCTCAGTATATGGACATGTTGGACTCATCTGGCGTATAGCTAGTACTCTGTATATGGACATGTTGGACTACTGTGCCATGTAGCTAGCTCTCTTTATATGGACATTTTGGACTCATCTGGCATGTAGCTAGCTCTCTGTTCATGGTTATGTTGGACTGACCTGCTATGTTGGTAGCTCTCTGTATATGAACTTACTGGACTTGTTTGTCATTTAGCTAGCTCCCTGTACATGGATATGGTGGGCTCATCAGCCATGCAGCCAGCTTTCAGTGTATGAACATGTTGGACTCATCTGCCTTGTAGCTAGTTCTCTATATATACACATGTTGGACTCATCTACCATGTACCTAACTCATAGTATACGGACATGTTGGACTCATCTGCCATGTAGATAGAATTCTGTATATGGAAATATTGCAGTATTCTACCGTGTAGCTAGCTCTCTGTATATGGGCAGTTTGGACTCATTTGCCATGTACCTAGCGCTCAGTATTTGGACCTGTTGGACTCATCTGCAATGTAGCTACTTGTCTGTATATGGACATGTTGAACTCATCAACCGTGTAGCCAGCTCTCACTGTATAAACATATTGATCTCATCTTCCTTGTAGCTAATCCTCTATATATACACATGTTGGACTCATCTGCCATGTAACTAGCTCTGTGTGCATGGATATGTTGAACTGATCTGCCATGAAGGTAGCTCTCTGTATATGAACAGATTGGACTTGTCTGTCATGTAGCTAGCTCTCTGCATATGGACATATTGGACTCTTTTGCCATGTAGCTAGCTCTCCTTGCATGGATATGTTGGACTGATCTGACATTTAGGTAGCTCGCTGTATGTGAACATTTTGGACTTTTCTGCCATGTTGCTATCTTTCTGTATATGGACACGTTGGACTACTCTGCCATGTAGCTAGCTCTCAGTATATGGAAACATCGGACTCATCTGCCATGTAGCTAGAACGCTGTGTATGGACATTTTGCACTACTCTGACATGTAGCTAGTTCTCTGTATATGAACTTTTTGGACTTGTCTTCCATGTAGCTAGCTCTCTGTGCATGGATATGTTGGACTGATCTGCTCTTTAGGTAGCTCTCTGTATATGAACATATTGGACTTGTCTGCCATGTAGCTAGCTCTCTATATGGACATGTTGGACGCATCAGTCATGTAGCCAGCTCTCTCTGTATGAATATGTTTAATTCATCTGCCTTGTAGCTAGTCCTCTATATATACACATGTTGGACTCATCTGCCATGTAGCTAACTCTCAGTATATGGTCATGTTAGACTCATCTGACATGTAACTACTACTTTGTATATGGAGATGTTGGACTACTCTGCCATGTAGGTAGCTCTCTGTGCATGGATATGTTGGACTGATCTACCATGTAGCTAGCTCTCTGTATATGGACATGTTGGACACATCAGCCATGTAGCCAGCTCTCTCTATATGAACATTTTTGATTCATCTGCCTTGTAGCTAGTCGTCTATATATGCACATGTTGGACTCCTCTGTCATGTAGCTAACTCTCAGTATTTGGACATGTTAGACTCATCTGCCATGTAGTTCATACTCTGTATATGTACATGTTGGACTACTCTGCCATATAGCTAGCTCTCAGTACATGGGCACGTTAGACTCATCTACCATATAGCTAGAGCTTTCTATATGGACATGTTGGACTACTCTGCCATGTAGCTCGCTCTCAGTATATGGACAAGTTAGACTCTTCTTCCATGTAATCAGAACACTCTATATGGAAATGTTGCACAACTCTGCCATGCAGCTAGCTCTCTGTATATGGATATTTTGGACTCATCAGCCAAGTAGCGAGCTCTCTGCACATGGATATGATGGACTGATCTGCCATGTAGGTAGCTCTCCGTATATGAACATATTGGACTTTTCTGCCATGTAGCTAGATCTCAGTATATGGACATGTTGGACTCATCTGCCATGTAGCTAGTTCTCTGTACATTTATATGATGGACTGATCTGAAATGTAGGTAGCTCCCTGTATATGAAGATATTGAGCTTGTCTAAGATGTATTTAGCTCTCTGTACATGGACGTGTTAGACTCATCAGGCATGTAGCCAGCTCTCTTTGTATGAACATGTTGGACTCATGTGCCTTCTACCTAGTCCTCTATATATACACATGTTGAATTCATCTGCCATGTAGCTAACTCTCAGTATATGGACATGTTGGACTCATCTGCATGTAGCTAGTACTCTGTATATGGACTTGTTGGACTACTCTGCCATGTAGCTAGCTCTCTGTATATGGACATTTTGGACTCATCAGCCAAGTAGCGAGCTCTCTACGCATGAATATGTTGCACTGATCTGACATGTAGGTTACTCTCTGTATATGATCATATTGGACTTGTTTTCCATGTTGCTAGCTCCCTGTGTATGGAAATGTTGGACTGATCTGCCATGTAAGGAGCTCTCTGAATATGAACATATTGGACTTGTCTGCCATGTAGCTAGCTCTCAGTTTATGGACATGTTGGACTCATCTGTCATCTAGCTAGAACTCTGTATATATAAATGTTGCACTACTCTGCCATGTTGCTAGTTCTCTGTATATGGACATGTTGGACTCATCTGCCATGTAGCGAGCTCTCTGTGCATGGATGTGTTAGACTGATCTGCCATGTAGATAGCTCTCTGTATATGAACATATTGTACTTTTCTGCCATTTAGATAGCTCCGTGTGCATGGATATGTTGGACTGATCTGCTATGTAAGTAGCTCTCTGTATTTGAACATATTGTACTTTTCTGCCATGTAGATAGCTCTCTGTATATGGACATTTTGGAATACTCTGCCATGTAGCTCGCTCTCAATATATGGACACGTTGGAGTCATCTGCCATGTAGCTAGGACTCAGTATATGGAAATGTTGCACTACTCTGCCATGTAGCAAACTCTCTGTATATGGACATACAGGACTCTTCTGTCATGTAGGTAGCTCTCCGTGCATGGATATGTTGAATTGATCTGCCATTTAGGTACCACGCTGTATTTGATCATATTGGATTTGTCTGCAATGTCGCTAGCTTTCTGTATATGGACATGCTGGACTCATCTGCCATGCAGGTAACTCTCAGTATATGGACATGTTGGTCTCATCTGCCATGAAGCTAGTACTCTTTATATGGACATTTTGGACTACTCTGCCATGTTGCTAGCTCTCTGTATATAGACATTTTGGACTCGTTGGACTTTTAGCTAGCTCTCTCTGCATCAATATGTTGGAATTCTCTGCCATGTAGCTAGCTCTCTCTGTATGATCATGTTGGACTCATCTGCCTTGTAGCTAGTCCTCCATATATGCACATGTTGGACTCATCTGCCATGTAGCTTACTCTCAGTATATAGACATGTTGGACTCATCTACAATGTAGTTAGTACTCTTTATATGGACATGTTGGACTACTCTTCCATGTAGCTAGCTCTCAGTATATGGACACTTTGGATCCATATGCCGTATATCTAGAACTCTGTATATGGATATGTTGTATGGTCATTTTTGGACTCGTCTGTCATATAGCTAGCTCTCTGTTCATGGATATGTTGGACTGACCTGCTATGATGGTAGCTCTCTGTATATGTGCATATAGGAATTGTCTGCCATTTAGCTAGCTCCATTTACATGAGTATGATGGACTTATCAGCCATGTACCCAGCTCTCTGTGTATGAACCTGTTGGACTCATCTGCCATGTAGCTAAATCTCAGTATATGGACATGTTGGACTCATCTGCCAAATAGCTAGTACTTTGTATATGGACACGTTGGACTACTCTGCCATGTAGCTAGCTCTCTGTATATGGACTTGTTGGACTCATCTGCCATGTAGCTAGATCTCTGTGCATGGTTACACTGGACTGATCTGAAATGTAGATAGTGCTTTGTATATGAACATATTGGACTTGTCTGCGATGTATCTAGCTCTCTGTATATGGACATGTTAGACTCATTAGGCATGTAGCCAGCTCTTTTTGTATGAACATGATGGACTCATCTGCCTTCTAGCTAGTCCTCTATATATACACATGCTGAATTCATCTGCTATGTAGCTAACTCTCAGTATATGGACATGTTGGACTCATATGCCATGTAGCTAGTACTCTCTATATGGATATGTTGGAATTGTCTGTCAATTAGCTAGCTCACAGTATATGGACATGTTGGACTCATCTGCCATGTAGTTATTACTCTGTATATGGATATGTTGTATTAATCTGCCATGTAGCTAGCTCTTAGTATATGGATATATTGGCCTCATCTGTCATATAGATTGAACTCTGTATATGGAAATGTTGCAGTATTCTGCATGTAGCTAGCTCTCTGTATATGGACATTTTAGATTAGTCTGCCATGTAGCTAACTCTCTGTGCATGGATATATTGGACTGATCTGCCATTTAGGTAGCTCTCTGTATATGAACATATTGGACTTGTCTGCCATGTAGCTAGCTTTCAGTATATGGACACGTTGGATTCATCTGCCATGTAGATTGAACTCTGTATATGGAAATGTTGCACTACTCTGCCATGTAGATAGCATTCTGTATATGGACATTTTGGATTAGTCTGCCATGTAGCTAGCACTCTGTGCATGGTTATGTTGGACTGATCTGCCATGTAGGTATCTCACTGTATATGAACATATTGAACTTTTCTGCCATGTAGCTAGCTTTCTGTATATGGACATGTTGGACTCATCAGCCATGTAGCCAGCTCTCTCTGTATAAACACGTTGGACTCATCTGCCTTGCAGCTAATCCTCCATATATACATATGTTGGACTCATCTGCCTTGTAGCTAACTCTTAGTATATGGACATGTTGGACTCATCTGCCATGTAGCTATTACTCTGTATATGGACATGTTGGACTACTGTGCAATTTAGCTAGCGCTTAGTATATGGACACATTGGCCTCCTCTGTCATGTAGATTGGACTCTGTATATAGAAATGTTGCACTACTCTGCATGTAGCTAGCTCCCTGTATATGGACATTTTGGATTACTCTGCCATGTAGCTAGCTCTGTGTGCATGGATATGTTGGACTGATCTGCCATGTAGATAGCTCTCTGTATATGAACATATTGGACTTGTCTGTCATATAGCTAGCTCTCAGTATATGGACAGGTTGGAATCATCTGCCACGTAGATTGAACTCTGTATTTGGAAATGTTGCACTACTCTGCCACGTAGATAGCTCTCTGTATATGGACATTTTGGAATAGTCTGCCATGTAGCTAGCTCTCTGTGCATGGATATGTTGGACTGATCTGCCATTTAAGTAGCTCACTGTATATGAACATATTGGACTTTTCTGCCATGTAGATAGCTTTCTGTATATGGACATGTTGGACTCATCTGCCACGTATATAGAAATCTGTATATGGAAATGTTGCACCACTCTGCCATCTAGCTAGCTCTCTTTTTATGGACATTTTGGACTCGGCTGGCATGTAGCTACCGCTCTGTTCATGGATATGTTGGACTGATCTACTATGTTGTTAGCTCTATGTATATGTACATATTGGACTTGTCTGCCATGTAGCTAGCTCCATGTACATGAATATGTTGGACTCATCAGCCATGTAGCGAACTCTCTGTGTATTAACATGTTGGACTCATCTGCCTTGTAGCTAGTCCTCTATATATACACATGTTGGACTTATCTGCCATGTAGCTAACTCTCAGTATATGCACAATTTGGATTCATCTGCCATATAGCTAGTACTCTGTATATGGACATGTTGTACTGCTCTGCCATGTACCTAGCTCACTGTATATGAACATGTTGGACTCGTCTGCCATGTAGCTAGCTCCCTGTGCATGGATATACTGGACTGATCTGAAATATAGCTAGCTCACTGTATATGGACATGTTGGACTTGCCTGCCGTGTAGCTAGCTCCCTGTGCATGGGTATGTTGGACTGATCTGCCATGTAAGTAGCTCTGTATATGAACATATTGGACTTGTCTGCCATGTAGCTAGCTCTCAGTATATGGACATGTTGGACTCATCTGCCATGTAGATTGAATTCTGTATATGGAAATGTTGCACTACTCTGCCATGTTGATAGCTCACTGTATATGGACATTTTGGACTCGCTGCCATGTAGCTAGCTCTGTGTGCATGCATGTGTTAGACTGATATGCCATGTAGGTATCTATCTATATGAACATATTGGAGTTGTCTGCCATGTAACTAACTCCCTGTGCATGGATATGTTGGACTGATCTGCCATGTTAGTAGCTTTCTCTGTATGAACATATTGTATTTGTCTGCCATGTAGCTAGCTCTCTGTACATGGATATTTTGGACTGATCTGCCATGTAGTTGGCTCGATGTATATGAACATATTGGACTTTTCTGCCATGTAAGTAGCTATCTTTATATGAACATGTTAGACTCATCAGTCATGTAGCCAGCTCTCTCTGTATGAACATGTTTTACTCATCTTCCTTGTAGCTAATCTATATATAACATGTTGGACTCATCTGCCACGTAGCTACTAATGTGTATATGGACATATTGGACTACTCTGCCATGTAGCTACCACTCAGAGTATGGACGCATTGGATTCATCTGCCATGTAGCTAGAGCTTTGTATATGGAAATGTTGCAGTACTCTGCCATATAGCTGGCTCTTTGTAAATGGACAGTGTGGACTCTTCTCCCATGTAGGTAGCTCTCAGTATATGGACAAGTTGGACTTCTCTGCCATGTCGCTTGCTCTTAGTATATGGACACGTTGGACTCATCTGCCATTTTGCTAGAACTCTGTATATGGAAATGTTGCACTACACTGCCCTGTAGATAGCTCTCTGTATATGGACATTTGGGACTCATCTGTCATGTAGCTACCTCACTGTATATGGACATGATGGACTTATCCGCCATGTAGCCAGATTTCTCTGTATAAACATGTTGGACAAATCTGCCTTGTAGCTAATCTTCTATATATACACATGTTGGACTCATCTGCCATGTAGCTACTCTCAGTATATGGACACGTTGGAGTCATCTGCCTTGAAGCTAGTACTCTGTATATCGAAAAGTTGCACTACTCTGCCATATAGCTAGCTCCCTGTATATGGACATTTTGGATTAGTCTGACATGTAGCTAGCTCACTGTGCATGGATATTTTGGACTGATCTGTCATGTAGGTAGCTCTTTGTATATGAACATATTGAACTTCTCTGCCATGTAACTAGCTCTCAGTATATGGACATGTTGGACTCATCAGCTATGTAGCCAGCTTTCTCTGTATAAACATGTTGGACTCATCTGCCTGTAGCTAGTCCTCTAGAGATACACATGTTGGATTCATCTGCCATGTAGCTAACTCTCACTATAAGGACATGTTGGACTCATCTGCCATGTAGCTAGAACTCTGTATATAGAAATGTTGCAGTACTCTGCCATGTAGTTGGCTCTCTGTAAATGGACAGTGTGGATTCGTCTGCCATGTAGGTAGCTCTCAGTATATGAACTTGTTGGACTTGTCTGACATGTAGCTTGTTCTCTGTTTATGGACACGTTGGACTCATCTGCCATGTTGCTAGAATTCTTTTTATGGAAATGTTACACTACACTGCCATGAAGCTTGCTCTATGTATATGGACATGTTGCAATCATCTGCCATGTAGCTAGTACTCTGTATATGGATATGTTGGGCTTTTATGCCATGTAGCTAGCTATCAGTATATGGACATGTCAGAATTATCTACCATGTAGCTAGATCTCTGCATATGGAAATGCTGCACAACTCTGCCATGTAGGTAGCTCTCTGTATATGAACACATTGGACTTGTCTGCATATTGGACTACATCAGTGATGACTATACACAATAGGAGTCATGTAATAGTCACTGATACGTAGCAATTCAAAAATGCAACCAGGCATATATGTTGTCAGGTTTCCTATTCCAGAGGTAGGTAATTTTCCATGATTAAGTACCAGATGTATCCACTGGTTTTTGTTGTTAAAGTGCCATTGAGTCCATTTTAACTCATAGTAACCCTGTATAGGGTTTCTGAGAAGCGACTGGTTGATTCTCTAATCCGTTTTCCTCTGTACCTTTGGAAACATCCTCTAGACTTCCATTTCTGCCCTCTGAGCTGTCCTTCATTTTCCATTAAAAATAGCCCATGTCTGCAACTGAATAGCTTTCTAAGTCTTCCTGCTTATAGAAACAGGGATCTAAACACTTCTTTTCATTTTGTATTAGTTCAATCTATAAGTACAAGTTATATCACACTGAACAAGTGTCAGCACAGTTTCCAGACTAAGACAGAACAGGAAGAAAGGTTTGGTGATCTACTTCTGAGAAATTAGCCAATGAAAACCCCATGGATCCAAAAGGCAGAGATCAATCTAATGACAGCTACCATCAACAACAAAGTGGTTTTCAATATTACTTTTTTGAAAAGTCATGTAGGTTTTCTATGAGTCTGATGGAGTTCACTCCATGCCCCAAAAGCCACAAGGACAATTATTTTGTAAGTTGTAACTTCTTCCTTACTAACTCAAAATTTTCTATCTCAATGTCGAGGAGTAGATAAAGCTCTGTGAATATTGCACATACTTAAAATGGTGTGTTTCCAATTATTCAGATAGATGTGAACCATAAAATTTTGGGCATAAATCAAATTTTTGTAAAGAAAATGGACTTTATGTAATATGAGTTAACAGTTAAGTTAAGAATACTATGAATATTACATAGAGTTTGGAGAAGCAATGCAAGAACTCTGGAGTCATATCAGAATCCTATTCTAGCTGTATGACCCTGGACAGGTTAGTCATTTTCACTTGGTGTCAGTTTCTACATGAATAAAATTGGAATCCAAATATTCTATGCTTGCTATCTTGCTGGGCTTGTTGTAGAGATCAAAGATAAAGTATGTAAAGCATCTGGCACATAATAAGTTGTAACTAAAGCTACAATTCTGGAGCGGAATGAAACTTTAGTTCCCTTCTAAGGCTAGCTTCACATGAACCCTTTATATGTATATTTATGTTTAACATGGTATGCTACTGATGTATTCTTATGTATAAGACATACTCCTATAATACAAAAGCTATTTATATAGCTTAGAACTGTTGGGAGCGATTTGAGTTGAAGGTCTCAGACTTGGGGGTAGTTTAACTGAAGGATTGCAACTTAATAGTTGTGCTCCAGAAACTCAGGCTGCTCCCAGGTCAAGCTTCCCCCTGAGGAACTTGCAGGCTGCCTCCAGGGACAGGGAACTTGCAAGGTTTTTTCCTTGCAATGTTTTTCAGTTCAAATCTGCAAAAACATCTAGTTGCCTTGTCTTTGTCTCCTTAGCAACTACAAGTTACATGCTTCTGATAAAAGTCATGCTTATTGCTTGCATCAATAACACCAGATGATTTTTGCATTCTTTTCCCTGTCCCTCACACTCTCCTTTGATATGTGTATATAATACACATGCTGAATCTAGGTCTGAATCACAGTACTTCCATCAGACTACTGTCTCCCATCTGGTTCCAACTTGACTATTTTCATTTGTGTCTTGTGTCTTCCTTTTTATTTCTAATTTCCCGTTGCCCATTTTGTTGTTGTTATGTGCTATGGAGTTGGTTCCGACTTATAGTGACCCTGTATAGCAGGGTTTCCTAGGCGGTAAATATTTAAGGGAATTTCTCAGCGTGGGTCGCGGAGTACAGCCGGTTGTCGGATGCGACACTAAACTTCACTTAAATTGTTGTTGTTAAGTGCCATCGAGTTGGTTCTGACTCATAACAATCCTGTATAGGGTTTCCAAAGTGTTTTACATTTTTGCAAGAGTAGA
>NW_006408969.1:729964-732518 GCF_000296735.1 Chrysochloris asiatica
GATTCCAACTCACAACTACCCTATGAAACAGAGTTGTTTTTACTTCATAGGATTTCTGAGACTGGAAATCTTTAAAGAAGCAGACTGTCTCATATTTCTCCTGAGGTGCAGCTGGTGGGTTTGAACCACCAAACTTTCTGTTAGCAGACCAATGTTTAACCCATTGCACCACTGTGGCTCCTTATAATAGTAATGGCTGACATTTATTGAGTATTCTGTGTCAGACACTGACTGTGCTATGTGATTTACTTACATACAGTCTCTTCACTGAATTCTCATAACCACCCTTTGAAGTTGGCATCATTTCAATCTCCACTTTACAGAAGATAAAACTGAGGCCCTGAAAAGTGAAATAGTTTGCCTGAGGTTACACAGCAGAAATAGTATTTGAACCTAGGTACATGGTGATTTCAAATACCCCTAGGGTGGGTTTTTGATTTGCTTTGCTTTCTCATCCCAGGAGACTTTTATGTGCTTGTCTCTGGTACAAGGACAATTCTCTCAGTGTCCCTGGAGAAGAAGATGGCCTTTCCCTGGGTCTTGGCTGTGAGGGGACACCCGATGATGAAGAGGAGACTGGCCAGCACTGCATTGAGGATGGCGGTCACATAGCCTTAGCCCAGCTGGCATTGTCCACTGCGGTACATGGAAGAGGCACCACATACTTCCTTAGTGAATGGAGAGGCTAGGCTGATTGGGAAAAACAGCAAACCCTCAACAGTGGTGGTTGCTGCAGACGAGAAAGTGTATGAGTCAGGGGGCTCTGGACTAACTTCCCATTCCAGGTTTCACTCATTCACCATCCACCCATTCATTTCCTTTTTTGCTCATATATCCTACTCCACTTACTCACTGAGTCTTCCACCTACCTGCCATCCATCCACCCAACCATAGTCCAATCCACCGTTTTCTCCAAATCTTCATCTACCTTTCCATTTACTTATCCATCCACCCACCCACCCACTGACTATCCATCCCCCACCCCTGCAACTATATTCCAATCCATCCATTATCTCCATCCCTCCATCCACCTTTACATTTACTCAGCCCTCAATCCACCTATTGACTCATCTATACATCCTTCATCCTCCATCCATCCAATCATATTCCTACCCATTGATTTCTCCCACCCCTCTATCCACTCATCCATCCATTAATGCTCATTGATCCAGCCAGCATTTCATCAATCCCCTTACCTAGCCACTCACTCGTGCATCCAACAACACATGTACCCATCTACCCAAGCATTGATCCATCAAAACTGTTACAGAGCTGATGTGCAGGACAATGAGGATCTATAGAGGTGAACAAGTGAACAGGGTACCTCCTTGCCTTCACCAAGCTCCCAGTGCAAGGGGGCTCCAGTGAACCCCAGCCTCACTTGCTACTTAACAGCACACTGATCTCCTTGCACATGGTTTTCTCTCTTGTTGTCTTTGTTTCTGCAGCACCCACCACCTGCTTCTACTCATCCTTTAAGACTCAGTTCAAACGATACCTCCTGAGGAATGGCGGGTGGACCTTTTACTCAGCAGTGGAGTGCTTAACCACTGAATGACCAGGACTCCTTGGGAAACCATTAGAGCGTAGATCTGTAGATTCGTAGATTTATTGTGGGTGTTAGTTACTACGGAGTGTGCTCTATAACAGAGCAAAATCTTGCCTGGTCCTACACCATCCCCATGGTCACCGTTGTACTTGAGTCCACTGTGTCGACTATTATATCCATCCATCTCACGAAGGGTCTCACTCATGTTTACTGGTCCCTTCTTCTACCAACTAGCATTATATCCTTTTCTAGCAATTGGTCTTTCCAGATGACCTGTCCAAAGTAAGGGAGCCAAAGTCTCACCATCCTCCCTGCTAAGGCACATTCTGGTTGCATTTCTTTAAGAGTGATTTGACGATTCTTCTGGTAGTTCACAGTATTCTTCACTAACATGGCAGTTCAAATCCATCAGTTCTTCCATCTTCCTTTTACATTGCCCAGATTTTGCATGACTATGAGGTGATTGAAAAGATCATACCAGAGTCATGTGTACCATAGTCCTCAGAGTGACAGATTAAATAGGACTCATTTGGCCATTTGTGATTAACAAGCTCTAGAAGACATCAAGGACAGCTGTGAATTGGTTATTACTATTAACCAGATGATGGAGAATTCATCGAATGAGACCATCAAGACCAAGACAATTAGTCTATGTTATTGTCGTTCTTAAGTGCCTTTGAGTCGGTTGCAACTCTTAGTGACCCTGTATAGGGTTTCCAAGGAGTGGCTGGTGGGTTTGAACCACTGACCTTTTGGCTAGTAGCCCAGTGCTAATCATACAGCACCACACCAGGATTCCAACAAGTCTATACAAAGCCATTAGAAAATTAGAGAAAAGCATCCCTTCCGGGCAGATGTGACCCAGCAGGCTTCTAGTTTAACAAGTGGAGTATGGGCTACATTTTAGTGTCTTTTCTAATTCTCACTGGTCACTCTTGTTCAGTGCACAACCTGCCCAACTGTGTAGGACAGCCCTGGTGAAGAAGGCTCAAAGGAATAAAGAAG
>NW_006408969.1:733058-736226 GCF_000296735.1 Chrysochloris asiatica
TAGAGTCAGAATGAAGATCCAGGTTTACCTGCTAACCCCTATCTTTATTGCAAGTACCACCAATTGTCACTGGGTGGATTCTGTGAGTGCCCTAGTGGAACTGTGCTCCAGTGAGTTTTCAGTGTCTAATTTTTCAAAAGTGGGTTGCCAACCAGACACCTTTCTTCTTAGGCACCTCTGGGTGGACTTGAACTGCCAACCTTTATTTCAGTTAGCAATTCCCCCACTGTTGATTTTGGCAATACCCATCAAACAGTCAATACCTTAACCAGGGAGGGGGTGTATACTGCACAACACCAGGTAACATTTGCATTATGTTCATCATAGATGTGTATATTGTTTAGGATAATATTCCAGCAGGTGATAGTGTATATTCTTTTCCTAATTTTCACAAAGGCTTCATGCAGACTGACAGCTGCCTTCAGAAGCATCTTGGGTGTTTGCTAAAATACACAATGCCAGGCCCCACCCCATACCTACAGAGTCGGAGACCTGAGGTCATGTCTAGAATTCAGCAGTTTTGCAAAATTCCACAGGTGATTCCAAAGAGTTATGAGTTTTAAGAAAATTACAAAACACTACTACAAGAAACCAAAAGAGACAGACATAAATTGAGGGATATACCATGCTCATGAATAGGAAGGTTTAACACTGTGAGAGTGTCAATACTATCCAAAGTGATCTATACATAAAATATATTCCCATCCTTATTCCATAATCGTTCTCTAAAGAGATGGAAAACTTAATCACCAACTTTATATGGGAAGGAAAGAGACCCCGGATAAGCAAAACATTACTAAAAATGAAGAACAAAATAGGATCTCAAAACTTACTACTAAGTCACAGTAATCAAAATAGCCTGGTATTGGTACAATGAAGAGCCGATAGATCAATGGAACAGAAGTGGGAATCCCGAAGTAAATCCACTCATCTGAAGTCAGATGATCTTGGACAAAGACCCAAAACACATTAAGTGGGGGAAAAGATAGTTTCTTTAACAAATGGTGTTGGCAAAACTGAATATCCATTTGCAGAAAAATGAAACAAGATCCATACCTCACACCATATACAAAAACTAACTCAAAATGGATGAAAGACCTAAATGTAAAACCTAAAACTAAAAAAAAAAGTAGGGGCAAACTTATAGGACCTAATAGATGGCATAAATAAACTATCAAACAGCTAAAATGTACAAACAACAGAAGACAAACTAGAATACTGAGACCTTCTAAAAATTAAATAACAATTATGTGCATCAAAAGAATTTGCCAAAAGATTAGAAAGAGAATCTACAGACTAGGGAAAAAAATTGGTAACACGATATCAAAACAAGGGAAGAGGAGGCAGATGACATGGAAAGATGGAACAGTTGGGGATTTTAGACACCAAGAGGGAAAGGGGCTGTGTGCTGATGACTAGGGTGCAGGCTTGTAGTGTACATACTTTGGTTGGTTGATGATGCATGGAGGGGATTGTAACCATGGCAATGAAACGATATATGATAGGATGAATGGAAAACTAATGTTCTCCCATGTAAACTATCATATAATTCACAATAAAACATTAAAAAAAGGAAGAATCTCTAAAATCTATTTTTAATAAAACCCAACACCTCAACAACCAAAAGACAATCTAATGAAAAAATGGGCAGAAGACATGAACAAACCCTTCACCAAATAAGACAATTAATTAGGCAGCCAACAAAACACACACACATAGAAATGCCCATGATCATTAGCCATTTGTTGTTGTTGTTGTTATGTGCCGTGGAGTTGGTTCCAACTCATAGTGACCCTGTACAGGATTTCTGAGGCTGTAAATCTTTACGGAAGCAGAAAGCCTCATCTTTCTCCCGTGTCACAGCTGGTAGTTTTGAACTGCTGACCTTGCGGTTCACAGCCTGATTCATAACCACTACGCTACCATTAGCCATTAGAGAGATGCAAATCAAAACAACAATGAGATCTCATCATACCCCAGCATGAATAGAAAAAAACAGAAAACAACAAATGATAGTAAGGATGTGGAAAGACTGGACCCCTTCCTACACTGCTAGTGGGACTGTAAAATGGTGCAAACACTGTGGAAAACAGGATGGTGCTTCTTAAAAAGTTGCAATAGAAATACTATATACTCCAGCAACCCCACTAGTATATGTATGTCCTAGAGAAATAAGAGCCATGACCAAACAGATATATGCACACCTATGTTCATTATAGCATAGTGGTTATGAATCGGGCTGCGAACCTTAAGGTCAGTGGTTCGAAACTACCAGCCGCTCCGCGGGAGAAAGATAAGGCTTTCTACTCCAGTAAAGATTTACACCCTCGGAAACTCTGTACAGGGTCGCTATGGGTCGGAACCGACTTGACGGCACTGAACAACAACAACATGTTCATTACAGCATTATTTATAATGGCAAAAAAATGTAAACCACCTAAGTACCCATCAACAGATAAATGGATAAATAGACTATGGTACATACACACAATGGAATACTACACAACATTCAAGAATAACAATGAATCTGCAAAAAACTCATAACATGGATGAACTTGGAGGATATTAAGCTGAGTGAAATTAGTCAATAACAAAAGGACAAGCACTGAATGAGACCACTACTGTAAAAAGCTAAGAAAAGGTTTACATACAGAAACATTCTTTGATGGCTAGCATGGGTGGTAGTAGGAGGGAAGATAAATCAATAACTAGGAGGTAAACACAAATTAAATTGGGAAAAGGGGAAGGTAATATACAATAAGGGAGGAGGTCAACACAAAATAACCATGGCAAAGGAAGACACTGGGAGAACAGAGTTGAAGAGCCCAGGAGCAGTAGGTGAAAACACCAAAGGAGAAGGTGGGAGTCTGAAACCAGGCAGGGGAGATGAGGCTGAGGGCTGAGATGCTGGTCAGAGCCAGCCCCAGAGCTACCCACATGCTGCCCACCATCAGGGTGTCGATTGCCTAGGGATCAATGGGCAAGGTTAGTTAGTGGTGGAGGCTGCAAGGTCAAAGAGAGAAACAGACTAGCAGGGATCCAGTGCTGTGTTCAGACTTTGCGTCATCAGCCCCACTTCAGTGTGGACAGGCCTGAGGTATTCAGTCAGTGGGTTGTAATGTTGAGTCGGCCCCCAATTCATGGCCACTACTCACACAATGGATGAAA
>NW_006408969.1:737212-737734 GCF_000296735.1 Chrysochloris asiatica
AAATGTTTGATTTTCTTGTGTTTGGTTTTGTGATTTTGTTCTATCTTTTTTATTTTTACTGGAAACAGAGGTTGTTCAATTAGAATGACATTTTCTTTGAATAAAAACATGAGTTGATTTAAAAGTCAAGATTAGTGAAATAAAAAGAGGAGTTGTTGGATGAAGCAGCAGAGACCAGAGAGGTAGTCTGATAATGGATAACTTGTCATTTATGGTCAGAAGGGAGGCCCAAAAGGACAGAGCCCTGCCCAAGGGCACCCAGTGAAGAACAGTAGTGCTACCAACCAAGGCAAGGGCACCTATGCAGATCTGCATTTTCACCTTGACTTTTACTTTGGGGATCTAACTCCTGGCCTGTGCTTTAAATGTAACAGGAATCCTGGATTTACAGTGAAACGGTCACTCACCACTTTCTAACTATGTGACTTTGGGTTTGTCATCCTACCTATCTGGGCCTCAGTTTTACCATCTTAACAAGAAGATGATAAATCCCACAGGGCAGATGGCATTGGCTTCCTTCAG
>NW_006408969.1:740089-742986 GCF_000296735.1 Chrysochloris asiatica
CAGCTGCTCCTTGGAAACCCTATGCAGGGTCGCTATGGGTCAGAATCAACTCGATGACACTTAACAACAACAACATTCTAAACATTTGAGGGAAGCCACCTGATGAGGTAGAGAGCATTATCATTGTTCCCATTTTACAGAAGACAAAACCAAGGCCCAGGTAGTGAGCAACAGAGATTGAACTCATACTCAGGGAGCCAGACTCAAACAATATTAGAGGTTTAGTTTGAAAGCCAAATCATCCAACAGATTATTGGGTGTGGCTGACCCTCCCCCACACATGTCCCCCCACCCCCAAACTCTGGCCATAGCTGAGTCTCAGAATGAGCACTGGGATCTGGGAGTTTAGAAGTGGGCGTGAGCGACTTGCTGAGTTGCCAAGGCTACCCCCAGCTTCTATGCCCTCCATGCTTGGTTATTTATTCACTCAATTTGTATTATGCCTCACCCTGTGTGATCTCCCTATAGATCAGGGGTGGGGAACCTTTTTCCTGGCAAAATTTACAATATCATTTGTGGGCCATATAAAATTATCAGCTTAAAAATTAGCCTGCTATATTTGGTCAAACATTTAATTGGCGTCCTGGTGTGGCTGTGGGTTAATGCACTGGACTACAATGCCATTTTGAACCACAAGGTTGGAAGTTCAAGTTCACCAGCTGTTTCTTGGCAACTCTATACAGGGTCGTTACTGGTCGGAACAGACTCAACAGCATTCAACAAGAACAACGTGATGGCTGGTGTGGCGCTGTAAGATCAGCATTGGACTGGGATCCACAAGATCAACAGTTCAAACCCACCAGCTGCTCCTTGGAAACCCTGTTGTTGTTGTTAAGTGCCATCGAGTTGATTCCGACCCACAGCGACCCTGTACAGGGTTTCCGAGGGTGTAAATTTTTACGGGAGTAGAAAGCCTCATCTTTCTCCCGCAGAGCAGCTGGTAGTTTCAAACCACTGACCTTAAGGTTCGCAGCCCGATTCGTAACCACTACGCTACCAGAGCTCCTTTTGGAGACCCTATGGAGGGTCATTATGAGTTGGAACCGACTTGATGGCACTTAACAACAACAATAACAATGTGACACCTGGAACTGTGGTTATCTTGGCAGGGTCAGACCAAATTATTTCCCGGGCCTGATATGGCTTGCAGCCAGACATTCCCCACCCCTGCTGTAGAAGCAGTGGTGAACAGAGCATAATTCCTACCCTCAAGGAGTAGAGATTAGTGAGCAAGCCATAAAAGACAAACAGGATATAACATTGTGGACCATCCACCCAGCCAATCAACAAACGTTTATTAAGCACCTACTATGTGAACCATTCTAAGTGCTGGGGATTGGCAGACAAAGGCCTTGCCCTCATGACAGAGAGACAAAAATGAAAGAGACAAGTCAGTGGGTAACATTGCCTCTTGGTACAGGTTCAGATGTAACAAGGCATTAATCACTTCCTAATTTGTTCAGAACTTACCAATGTCCAGTGCACCTTGCATTATTTTCAAATTAGTGTTTTTAAGTCAACAATATCTTTCAAATATTCAGGCAGAAAATGAAAACTAAACCAAGTATCTATTCCAGTAGTGGAAGAACAGGTCAACTTATGATTAAGTTTCCTAAAGATAAACCTTACATTATTAACAATGACAAAAACCCTCTGAACAATTCTTGTTGTTGTCATTGTTAAGTGCCGTCGAGTCTGTTCCGACCCATAGTGACCCTGAACAGGGTTTCCGAGGCTGTAATTCTTTACAGGAGCAGACCTCCTCATCTTTCTCCCACAGAGCAGCTGGGAGTTTCCAACTGCTTATATTGTGGTTCACAGCATGATTCGTAACCACTCCGCTACCAGAGCTCCTGAACAATTCTTACACAAGAGAATTCAGTGGTAACTTAAAAAGGTATAGTCATGGCACCAACTAGTTTTTTACCAAATACTTATTAATATTCATTTATTTCCTAGACAGAGCTCACTCATGATAAAATATTTGTAGTCCATCCCTATTAAAGACTGTTATGTTGTTGTTATGTGCCATCGAGTCAGTCATGACTCATAGCAACCACGTGTTTCCAAGGAGCAGCTGGTGGGTTTCATCTGCCGACCTTGTGGCTTGAAGTCCAGTGCTGATCATACAGCGCTATAATCAATATAAAAAGTGTACACATCTTTAACACATAGGCCATACTGTAATGGTTTCCACCTAGTGGAGAAAATGGTACTAAACATACTTCTGAATGTATAACATTTTATTTGATGGTAGCTGTTGTCGCAACAAATCTTACAGAAAGTCCTTTCTATAAACAGTCTTTGCTTTGCAAATATAAATTCATATTTACTGCCATCTTGGAATCCTCCCCAAAATTTAGATGTCTTAGTTAGCCGGTACTGAAGTAAATAATACAAAGAGCAGAAATTCATTTTTTTCCTCCACGGTATAGGAATTTAAATATCTGAAGTCAGGATGTTAGCCTAGAAAGCAGTCCTTCATATATTGGTAGTCAAAAGTTTCCTGGTGTTCCTGAGAATTCTCTCGTACTCCCTGGCATGTCTTCCAGCTGTGTCTATTCCAATTTTCTTATAACTAAAACATGATTAGACTGAGGGCTCTATTTGGCAAGTGCCTCATTAACATAACAAGAACCCCTCTTTCCAAGCAGGATCACATCCAAAGTAACATGGGCTAAATCTTCAATGGTATCTTTAGAAGCACAATTCAATCCAAAACACTAGAATACTGCTAACGGCCAAGAGATAATCCAATCTCCCAGCAGCCGCATACTAATGCCACATTATACTGACAACTCAAAAATAACAGAATGAAATTCAATGAGGATTTGTAATAGAACCAATGAAGTTCACGCATTTTACTACAAAGTAAATATTCCCAAAATTTATCAGTT
>NW_006408969.1:743386-746279 GCF_000296735.1 Chrysochloris asiatica
GAGGCTTTCTACTCCCGTAAAGATTTACACCCTCGGAAACCCTGTACAGGGTCGCTATGGGTCGGAACCGACTCGACGGCACTTAACAACAACTAACAACAACAAGAATGAATGGAAGAATGTAATCTATTTTTAACAATTTTAAGATTTTAAAATTTTTTGCTACTTAAAAAGATGAGATGTTAGTCATTTGAAAAAACACATGGCTAGACTCAGGGAGCCACCGCGGGAATGGGGTGTACACGCGCCTGCTGGCCCTCTACAGCGGGAGAAAGCCGGGATTCCGGGATCCGGGTCCGGAAAGCCGGCTCCGGCGCCCCCAGGCCAGGGAAAAGGGCCGTGGGAGGGGTGCGGGTCACCATCAGAACCCGGGAAACGGGGAGCCCAGCAATGGGGGTACGATCGGGGTGGGCCCTGGTTTAGGAAGCGCAGCCCGGGGAGGGTCCGCGGGCCGGGGCAGCGCCGGGGAATGAGGGGGCTCACCAGGCACGCGACACTTCGGAGGAGGCCATGGTCCCGGGCGGGAGCAGACCAGAAGGCGCGACCACGGTCTCAATCCGAAGCACCCCGAGAACAGGAGGGCGGGGCCAGCGGGAAGGAGGGAGGGGAGCTAACCAGCAACTTGAGAACACCCCTCAAGCGAGCGCACAGGGCCGGGCCCTGGACTGGGCAGGCGGCCGCCAGCGGGCGCGCGAGGAGCGGGGGCCTGTGGGCTCCAACCCTGCGCCAGATGAGGGTCAACCCGCTCCTCAGTATGGAGCATGGAAGAGGTCAAGCCTAGAGGCCACGGGGACACACGGGTGCGAGCCACGAAACTCTCCAAATCAGTTAGTGCACTTGAGGAGTGACTGTGGGGCCTCCATGTTTTAAAGAATGAAAACATTGGGGGGGGGGGGGGCGCGACAGGGAGAAAGCACAAGATGAGCAAACCCGGCACTGCGCCCCGCCCGCCTTGGACTCCAGAGAGCAGTGATTGCAGGCCAGCCACGGAGACCTGAAGTGGGGTGGGGGTGGGGCCTCGGACTCGGGGCGGGCGGCGGGGGCGTGTCCGCGGCGGGTGTAGTGGAAGCGGCTGGCTGCATTCTCCTTCTGCAGACTCAGACCCAAACTGTGGGGTGGAGGGCGGGTCATGGGGGAGTCAGTGCCCGGCGGACACCCAGCCTCTCGAAGGGGAGCCGAAGTCCCTGTGGCCGAGATGGGGACTGGATGAGCCGCCCGCCAGCCTGAGCAGAGCCGAGGATGGAGGGGATGGCGGAGCTGAGCCTGGGGGTGGTGCTGCGCTTCCCCGCCCTGCACGGGTACCAAGCCTTTAATGCCGAGCTGCTGGAGCACTTCAAGGGCGCTCTGGGCGACGAGCCCGAACGGCGAGCCTGAACTGCGGGCCCGCGCCCGCGAGCACTTCAAGCAGCTGGTCAACGCCGTGGCCACGGTCCGCACCGACCCCGCCGGCGGCGCCAAGTACCTGCACCTCAAGAAGAAGTTCAGCGCGGGGCTCCAGCCGCCCGCAGCCGGCCCGCCGCGCCCTCCCAGCACCCAAAGGGAGCCTGGAGTCAGGCCGGAGCGGCCGCCCCCCACCCACCCAGCGACGCCGGCGCCCTTCCTGCGGCCCCGCCCCAGATCGTGGTGAGCTCGGAGCCCGAGCTCGGCGGTGACGCTTCGGAGACCCCCGAGGACCCTGCCCCGCTGGGAGAGAGCGAGCCCGCCGAGCAGCTTCAGGAGCAACCGCTCCGCTCTGGGCAGGTGTCCGGACTCGGTCGGAAGACCTCACGACCCACCGTGCAGCCCCTGCCCCGGGCATCGCCACCAACGCCGGCTGGGAGCTAGAGCCCCCGGCCCCCGACTGGGAGGAGGCGGATGGGGGCTGCTCTCTCGGGGGCGCCACCACCCCGAGGTCCGGCCGCAAGAACTTCCGAGACCTGGTGATGGGCAGTTCCCTGCAGCTGAAGAGGGGCTTCTTCCCTGGGGCAGCAGCCCGGGGGGCTCCTCTGGCGGAGGGCGCGACAGAGGTGGCGGGGACTCGGACAGCGCCTCCCTGCCTTCGTCGTCTGCGGAGGAAGAGAGCTGCGGCGGGGGTTCCGTAACGCTGGACCCGCTGGATCACGCTTGCTTGGATGCGGTCTGCCTCAGACGGCCGCTCCGACAGCCTGGAGGGGTTCCTGGCCTGCAAGCCCAGCCTGCTGGCCAAATGGGACTTCATCACCGGCTTCACCTGCCTGCACTGGGCCGCCAAGCATGGCAAGCAGGAGCTCCTGGCTATGCTGGTGAACTTCGCCAACAAACACCAGCTGCAGGTGAACATCAACGCCAGGACCAGCGGAGGCTACACCGCCCTGCACCTGGCTGCCATGCACGGGCACGTGGAGGTGGTGAAGCTGCTGGTAGGGGCCTACAACGCCAACGTCAAGGACTACAGTGGGAAGAAGGCCTCACAGTACCTCCATCAGAGCATCGCCTAGGAGATCAAGAACCTGGTGGGGGCCTGGGAGGAGGGCGATGCGGAGAGCACAGACGGCAGTGGGGGTGGGCGCTGGAGGCTCTCCAAGGTGCTGCCTTCCCATCTCATCACCTCTAAACTCTCACACGCGCAGGAGGTGGGAGGGGACCACCATCACTCCCACCACCACCACTCTCACCACCAAACTGAGGCATGGAGCGGAGGCAAAGCGAAGGATTCAGGTCGCAAAGCCTCAGGCAGCTCGAGTGGGCGGTTAAAACCCAGACTCAACAAAATCCGCTTTCGAACCCAGATCATCCACACCACGCTTTCGTTCAGGGACCTGGAGGAGGAAGAGGAATGATCTCTTACAAGCCAACTCCAACGTGTTTGGGTAAAAAAGACTTTTTGTTTTAGAAAATCATAAGGCTAATTTGTCTGCAGGACTAGAAATCGAGG
>NW_006408969.1:775317-775863 GCF_000296735.1 Chrysochloris asiatica
CAAATGGAAGAATTGAAGAGGTTCAAGTGCCAAACTGAAAATTTCTAAGATCAGCTCAAGAAGATAAAACCAAAGTGATCTTTGGTTTTAAGGCAGAGAGGTTAGTTCAGAAAGTTATGGTGACTATTTTGGGGAATAAAAAGGTTTAATGGAGCTCTGATAACGTAGTGGTTATGAGTCAGGCTGCCAACCTCAAGGTCAGCAGTTTGAAACTACCAGTGGAGAAGACGAGGCATTCTGCTCCCGTAAAGATTTATAGCCTCGGACACCCTGTGCAGGGTCACGATGAGTTGGAACCAACTCCACAGTACTTAACAACAAGAATCTTGATAGATTTTCTCAAAGGACACAGGATGATTATGTGGGTTGATTATGTGTTATATTAATAGTGTTTTTTAAACAGGCATACCTTGTTTTTACATTTTTCACAATTTGAAGGTTTGCAGTAATGCTGTCTCCAGAGTCTTTTGGCATCATTTTTCCAATAGAATGTGCTTACTTAATGCCTCTGTGCCACATTCTGGCAACTCTGACAACATTGAAAAC
>NW_006408969.1:778238-782205 GCF_000296735.1 Chrysochloris asiatica
GCCAGCTCTGCCAAGAAGATGTCCTAGGTCAGTGACAGCAGTGAAGGGAGAAATGTGTGCAGAAAATCCTCCTTCCGTTTCCATTTCTGCTAACTACTAGGAACACTGGAGTTCGTAGAGTGTGTCGCCTCCAAACAGTGCACCAATAAACACTCCATCTGGCTTTAAAACATAATGAATCTGTAATAAATGCAAAACAAAGTGATTCACAATTCTCTATATAAGAATGTTCAAAGAATCAACACATGGTGTCTAAATAAATGGTTTATGATCACTATTATTTTGGAAGGATGCCAAATTAATAGTTTGATAATTGATCTAATAAACAACATCTACCCTCTACAGGGGATCCTGGTGTGGCGCTGTGGGTTAACACACCAGACTGCACAGTTGTTTGAACTGCAAGGTCGATGGTTTAAGCTCACCAGCTGCTCCTCGGTAACTTACACAGGGTTGCTATGGGTCGGAATCGACTCAACGCAGCCACACAACAACAACAAACCCTATACAGGGTCACTATGAGTCAGAACCGACTTGACAGCAGTTAAAAACAAAAACAACCAAAGGCAACTAAAATCAACAGTTCAAATCCACCAACTTCTCATCAGAAACCCAACACAGGGTTGCTATGAGCAAAACAGACATGACAGCAGTTGTCAGAAAGTCTTGGCTGTACAATATAGATACGAAAATAGATAACACATTCACTGATAATATTATTAGCTAGAATAATCATTTGTATGTTTTTTAAATTGCTAATAATAGGTCTTACCTTTATAATAAAAAAATACTAAAATATAAACACAAATCTTGTTGTTGTTGTTGTTGTTGTGTGCCGTGGAGTCGGTTCTGACTCATAGCGACCCTACACAGGGTTTCCAAGGCTGTAAATCTTTACGGGAACAGACCACCTCATCTTTCTCCCGCAGAACCGCTGGTAGTTTCGAACTGCTGACCTTGTGGCTCTCAGCCCAACTCATAACCACTACGCTACCAGAGCTAGGGGCTGTAAATTGCTAACAGAAAAACAAAATCACAGTCATTGCTGTATTTGTGCTCTTTTACATGCCATTTCATAACAAATCTCAGCAAAAGATGGAATCTATTTTCCTGCTCTTTGATATAAGTTGGACTTTTGAACTGCTCTGGAAATGAAAAAAGATAAAAATATGGATAAATAATCAGATCGATGACCATAAAATGCTTATTGGCAATTAAGAGAGAGAAGGAACCCACATATAAAAGATTTTGTGGTATCAATATTATTTTGTGTAGTTACTGTGTTCTCTACTATAGGATTTCTTAAATTCTTGAGGAGGGGGAAATACCCACAGTGCTTCTGAATATGCCAAAGGACACCTAAAATACCTTGCTGAAATAAGATACTATATCCTTCAGTAGATTTCATTTTCCCATTTTCAGATCTATATGCAAATAGTTTGTAAAAACCGAAGTTCTATTGTTAAATGTTACTGAGTCAGTTCTGACTTACAGCAACACAATAACAGGGTTTCTTATGAGTGATTGGTGAACTTGAACCACTGACCTTGCAGTTAGCAACCGTATATTTATTGTACAGCACCACTGTAGGTTATCTAATAATAATCAATTCAGGATTTAAATACCTGTTCAAGTGCTCTAGGAAGGTCACTCACCCAGTGCAAACTAAAATATGAAAATACATATTTGTTTTATTCTTACTGGAATGATAAGCATAAAAAAGTATTATTTTACAGTCTGAAACAAGTATATCAAAATTCAGATTATATTCACATTTTAAAATAATAAATATTACCAGGGGAAAATGTTATGCTCACAATAAAAGATTTCTCCATATCAGTATATCACCTTCTTTGCTTAAGTAAAAAATACGGTTTGATTAGCTACCTAATTAGTATCTATTATGGAAAAAGTAAAAATAATTCCTACTTGAGCCTCTCATCTAAACAACAATTTTGAGATCTTATCTATACAAAGTAATAAAAATAAACACCTGATGACATTTACAAAGAAGCTCAACAATTAAATCTAACAGACAAGTTAGGGAAATATAGGATTTTAAGTTAGATTTCCCTATAAAAAGCAAAAAAAAAAAAATGTTATTACCATACATAAAATTCTTCCAAGGCAAACAGCATTATTCACCAAAAACAAGTCATAAAGTTTTCTGATAAATAGTATTCTACTTATTTGAAACAACAAACCAAACCAAAAAACCTCTAACTTTCTATTTATTTAAACTAAAGTTTCATCATATTTAGCTCAACAAAGGGGAACAAAATATTTGGTTTAAGAAACTTTTTCCTTTGTCATCTGATTCATTTGCTGTCTCCCAATGCTTGGTCATATGTAACAGCAAGAGTCAGACTACACCTAGTCACTGTGGGGCCTGAGCATACATATTTCACAGAGTTGGTATCCCTTTAAGATGAGTGCTAAATACCCAATTCACATCCTAATATGACATACCTACATTTATCTTTGAAAATGCTTTCCAAAATTTGAAACTTTAAAAGTAGGGAGGTCATTTTATAAGCTATATCATACTAGTTGAGAAGGTTCCAACTCATAGCAAGCAACCCTGTATAGGGTTTCTGAGGAGCAAACTACTGAGGATTTGAACTACCAACTTTATGGTTCGCAGTCCAGTGCCGATCGTACAGCACCACACCAGGAGTCCAAGGGTCTACTGGTGGTGGTGTTAAATGCCAATACTTAAATAGCTTTCTCATTTTATATAACTGACTCAGATGGATGGCATTTAACAAGACAGTACCCTTAATCTCATCACATCCTGATATGATACAAGAGAGTCTTCCCAAGGGTGTGTCTCCTGCAACATCTTTCATCTCACAAAAATAAAAGGAGAGAGAAGAGAATCAACAAAGGGGGACCATGAAAAAAGAGCCTGGAGTGGAAGGTGTCCGTTTGACCTGGGGTCCCTGTACTGTGAAGATTAATGTCAACACATAAAGAGATGCCCAAGGAAAGATGGATTTGTAGATGCTGCATGTAGAAAAGGACTTCTCCCCAGAGCTGACAGAAAAAGAAAGCCTTCCACTAGAGCCAGCATGTTTCTAGACGTCTAGCCTACTAAACTTTGAGAATAGGTTTGTTTGTTAGAGCCATATATACTGGTGAAGAAAGGAAAACAATCAGCATGAGTTACTTGCAAAAAGCAAGCAGAAGATGTAAGTCCGTCTCAAGCCTATAACTTATTGGAATATCTAAAAGGTGTTCCAGAATTCGCCCAGTGAAATAGGCTTCATGTGGAGCCTTTGTAGTGTATAGGACTGTAGGTGGAATCCTGAGTCCCATCAAAACCTTCTGAGGTGGGACATTCCCACTATAATGGATAAGCTGAAAGGATAGCTAGAGCAACAGAAGATACTTCTTGAAAGTAAGATCAGCAAGAAAAATCCAAAACAAAAATGGCAGTCTGACTGGCTACTACAAGAACAAGCAAGCTGTTCGCCAGGGAACCATAAAGGCAAGCAATCAAGTCCCTTCAGGACAAACCCCCCCTCCAAGACTGAAACGCAAAGGGAACACATGAGCAAGCATGTAAGCTTGCTAGCAATCACATTGGTCTCCTGTGAGTGGAAGAGGGGGAAAGGCAACAATGAAGAAATGGGCTGAGTTTAACTACATTCCATAGATTCCCGTTGACCGTTATAGATTTTTTTGGTCCAGGGGGTGTTTTAGAAATCACTATCATATAAACATTAAACGTTTAAATAAAATTTTTATAACTTCATATAAAAATCGACATCTAGATGACTTCCAGCAAGATGGCAGACTAGACAGATGCACAGCACAGACCCTCTACAACAAAGATGTTATTGTTGTTGTTAAGTGCCATCGAGTCAGTTCCAACCCATAGAGACTCTGAACAGGGTTTCCGAGGCTATAAATCTTTATGGGAGCAGAAAGCCTCATCTTTCTCCCATGGAGCAGCTGGTAGTTT
>NW_006408969.1:782305-791358 GCF_000296735.1 Chrysochloris asiatica
TACAACAAAGATATGAAAGACCAAATAAAGCTGATACAGTTGACAATGCTGGCACCCTAAACTTCCTAAGAAACCTTAGGGAGGTGGATGGAGTGCTTGCTGGGAGTAGAGGCTGCAGGGATGGTGACAGAGGGATACCGACTGGTGAACAGCTGGCCAGATGCGGCTCGGGTATCTTGTGAGCTGTTATGGCAGTGGAGGGAGGCCTGGCAAAGCAGATTCCCCCAGGTGATGGGAAAGAGGGCCAGTAGTCCCCTTTCATGGACTTGCTGTATTCCATTTCTTTGACCAAAATTGATTCCAAAATCTGGAATGAGACTGAACCCTGGTGGAGATCCTTCTTCAAATCATTTATCACGGTTGACAGGTGCCATTGAATCAGTTCCAACTCACAGTGACCTACGCACAACAGAACAAAACACTGCCCAGTCCTGTGCCATCCTCACGATCATTGCTAGCTGAAGCCCACTGCTGCTGCCATTGTGCCAATCCATCTCATTGGAGGTCTTCCTCTTTTTCATTGACCCTCCACTTTACCAAGCATGATTTTTTTCCCAGGGACTGGTCCCTCCTGATAATATGTTCACAATATGAGAGATGAGGAGTCCTGGTGTGGCGCTGTGGGTTCATGCGCTAGACAACAAATCCATTTGAACTGCAAAGTCAGTGTTTCAAACTCACCAGCTGCTCCTTTGAAACCCTGTACAGGGTCACTACGGGTCAGAATTGACTCGACAGCACTTATCCACTAAAACGAGAGATGAAGTCTCTCTGTCATTTGCTTCTAAGGAGCATTCTGGCTAAATTTCTTCTGACATAAATATATTTATTCTTCTGACAGTCCATGGTACTTTTAATATTCTTATCCAATACCATAACTCAAACAGATAAATTCTTCATCAGTCTTCCTTATTCATTGTCCAACTTTCACATGCATATGAGCCTATTAAAGATACCATGGCAAGTCAGGGACCACTTAGTTCTCAAACTGACATTTTTGCTCTTGAACACATTCCTATTCATAGTGGCCATATATAGGGTTTCCTGAACTGTACCTCTTCAAGGGAGTAGACAGTTTCATCTTTCTCCCTAGGAGTGGTTGGTGGATTTAAACTATCAACTTTAGTTTAGCAGTCCAGTGCTTATCCTACAATGCTTCCAGGGCTCCTTTTTTAGAATGTATTCATATATGTGTCTATATATGTATGTATGTATGCTTAAGGTATATATACAAAGACACCGGATTGTACAAACACAAGATTTAGGATATGGATTCTCGACTCCACAAATCCTGAGGTTTTATTTATTTTTATTTTTTGAGATGTTTTTCTAATTGAGTGCTTATGTTTCAAGAATGGCCAATCCTCTGATCATAAAATGGAATGGACAATAATATTCAGTGACCACACTTTCAGAAGATGATAGATACTGTGTTAGATATCAGCTTCTCAAGATCCTTACGGGAGTGCTGCCAGAATGCCAGAAGTTACTTGTACTCAATGTTAAAGGCAAACCTGCAGAAAATGATGTTAAGCTTGGAGCTCTCAAACTGAAACCAAATACTAAAACCATGATGATGGGAACTCATGAGGAGAGCTTGGATGGAAGATGTCTACCCCATGACAATGATGATGTTGTCAAGAACTTTGATATTGAAGATGAAGTGGTTGAAGTAGAAAATAGAGACAAAAACCTACTGAAGATTTCTCACAGAGTTAAGGAGTAAAAAGTGGACATTTAAAATCCTCTCAGGGAAGACTTTTCATACTAGATGTTGATTAGCTAGTATTTAACCATAAGTCTTGTGTCGAGTCTGGAGTAGAATTAATGCAGCCATGTCTTCATTAATTTCTGACATCTGCATATAAGCTTTATGACATCATTGTTACTTGGTCTGCAACAAATATGAAGCGGATTGAAGCTAGAATGAAAGCGCTAGGAGTGAACACAAATGCAAACTACAAGATTACCTTTATGTTGGACAGTGTTGGTGTGATCACAGTGCATATGCCAAGAAGAGGATTAATGGATGTAAAATCGCTTGGTGTTATATGGGGACAGTTGTCAGAATTTTACAGCAAAACACACACACAAAAAAAAAAAAAAAAAAAAAAAACCATCATGTTTGATGACATAGGAAGAAATTTTCTAATGAACCCACAGAATGGATTAAAGATAAGGCCTTTTATGAAAGCACACCTAAATCGAGATAAAAGTACTTTTAAAATTAACTCAGTACTTCAAGGTATTAGCAAAATTAGATTTTTTAAATAGAAACCACAAATCTAGGGAATGCTATCTCTCAAAGACACAAGGACAGTAATTAAAAATTATACTGGCAATTACTGAAGATACTTGAGATCCATGAACTTCTTGCTTTTATGCTAGAAATCATTATGATACTGCTAGACAGTGAAGCAAATATAAGCCTGCTTATACTTTGTCTTCCAGGTTTTCGAGATTCAATTATATATTTTTTGAAGATCATAGCAATATGCTTTTAAAAATCCATTTTCTCCTGTATGTATATGCTGTTACTGTTGAAAAAAGTTTCTCCATCATTGATTAGTAAGTTCCTCACACACACACACACACACACAAAAGATGAAGAGAAATGTACGTTCAACAATGTTATTTTGTAACTTTTGAAACAAGTTGTATCTTGAGTGTTTTTCTTGTGTTTTTGTCTTACTGACTCTAAGACCAAACCCATCTTGAAACTAATGTTTCTCCTTTTAAAACAACAAAAAAAACATCAGTTTTTTGAAAAAACAGACCTAGTATTTAAGTGTGTTTAAATTGTCCAATAATTTTTTATTCATTTGTCATAGACATGAATTCCTGTCTGTGTTTCATTACTTATAAATTCGGAGCTGTCTGTGGTCTGTATGTGTGACAGTGTTCTTTGAGTAAAACTGAAAAACATCAGATAATGTTGTAGTATGAGACATAGAACTTATAAGATTAAAGAATAAGCTAAAGAGCAAGAGTTAAAAAAGAAATGGCTATGAAACTTTACTTTGAAAATGGGAATATTTGACTATATGGGGTTTCCTTTCTCCATAGTAACGAGTAGCTGGAACAGGCAGATGGTCTCTGGCTTGCCACAGTCTCTACCACTTTGTAGTATTGTCTGGCTTAATGTACTTGTTTATATCATCTGCATAGCTGTTGGAGGCAACTGAGTTGGCCACTACTAACCTGAACATTTGTGGGCTTTACACAAGAATAAATCCTCCATGGAATCTGGTTTCCCAGGGACTCTCTTAGAGACGGGAAGTAGACTTTATCCATTATTTGCAGAGTTCATCTTTATAAAGTTGCTTATTTGCTAAAATTTATAACCCCAACATTGAAACTTCTGTCACTTTCAAAATTATTCACAGACATATAGAAAATTTGATTTACCCAATACACACATTCCCAGTTGAGACTGAACAAGTTGATGTTCAGCCTTCTGGTTTCAGCTTTCTACAGTAAATAAGTGTCCTACTTTTGATCTCTTTAAAGCCACATTTTTTGTGCTTTTTGCTGGTGAGTGCACGGTTTAAAGTAGCCCCCAAGCATAGTGATGAGGTGCTATCTTATGTCCCTAAGAGCAAGAAGCTAGTGGTGTGCCTTATAGAGAAAATGTATGTGTTAGATGAGCTTTCTTCCAACATGAGCTATAGAGCTGTTGACCATGAGTTCCATATTAATGAATCAACAGTAAGATATCTTTAAACAGATGCGTGTATAAAACAAGGCTATATTCTGATCCGTTGATGAAAACATTGTGCTTTGAGATTCACAGGAACCTAACCCAGTGTTTCTCCTAGGAAAAATGGATCAGTGTTTACTAATTCAGTGTTTTCAGTGACTTTATAGAACACAATTAATGCAAATAATGAGAATCAACTTTAATTTGCCTTCATTATTCTAACCTTTCTCTATCCTCTTTTCTTTTATCCTTTCCTCATCTTATCTTCCCTTCTTTTCTATCACCATCCCTTACCTCTTCTTTCCTCCCCTGCTTCTATTTCCTTTCACTTTTCTCAACACCTTGATGAAAACTGATAGAAGAAAACAAACTCACCAAACCTATAGTGCTGTTTATATTGGATCTTTCCATTTCTAGATAAGAGTTCTCAAAACTCCTAGGACCACAGCTAAATGTGATCATGAGAGAAGATGGAATAAGAAAGCGGAATGATACCATCTGTTTTAAATACAGATGGACTGTCCTGAAGAACTTTGACAATTGATGGTACTGTGATATGCACAGGCTAAAATTTGAAGTCTTAATTTTTTTTGAAATATGTTCTCTCTAGTTGTGTAAAGAAAACAAAAATTCCCACAGCTGGATCAATAAGTAACATCATGATAAATGGGAAAAAGATTGAAGTTGTCAAAGACTTCCTTTTGCTTGGGTCCATTATCAACCCTCATGGAAGCAGCAGTCAAGGAATCAAAATGACATATTGCACTAAGCAAATTTTCTCACAAGTGTTCAAAAACAAAGATGTCAGTTTGAGGACTAAAGTGCACATAACACAAATGGTAATTTCAATAGCTTTGTATTCATGTGAAAGCTATAAAATGAGTAAGGGAGACCATTGAAGAATTGATGCATTTGAGTTATGGTGTTGGAGAAGAATATAAAGAGTTCCATGGACTGCAAGAAGAACATACAAATCTGTGTTGGAAGAAGTATAGCTAGAGTGCTCTTTAGAAGCCAGGATGGTGCGACTTGGTCTCTCATACTTCAGACATGTTGTCAAGAAGGACCAGTCCCTGGAGAAGGACATCATGCTTAGTCAAGTTGAGGATCAGTGAAAAATAGTACGACTCTCAATGAGATGGATTGGCACAGTGGCAGCAGCAATGAGTTCAAGCTTAACAATGATTGTGAGATTGGCACAGGACTAGGCAGTGTTTTGTTCTGTTGTGCATGAGACCACGATGAATTGGAACTGACTAGAGGGCACCTAACAACTACAACAAAGTTATACATGAGGGCTTTAAAGAGTTCATGGAAAATTGGAGTTAACAAATAATGGAATTTTTTCATGAATTTTTTTAAATACCTCATATGGTATTCCTTTGTCTCTGTAAAGTATTCCTGTTATGTCCACAATAACTAAATTTAGGTGGTAAGAAATCTGGGAAGCTTTTATCAGAACTTACATTCCTGAGGAGTAACTATATATACTGTAAAACAAGCCCACAATTGTGCTGTGTGAAATCCAAGTGGCCAAGTGGACAGTGTTTTTGTTATTTTTAAGTGTGGTCAGTTCAGACACATGGCACCCCTGTCTTTATATGGTTTCCGAGGAGCGGCTAGTAGGATTGAACCACTGACTTTGCAGTTCAAACTGACTTTGCGGTCCAGTGCTTATCCTACAGCGTTACACTAGGACTCAGGACAGCCTTTGGTGCTGGTGGTAGTGTGCCATGGAGTTGGTTCTGACTCATAGCGATCCCACATCGGGTTTCTGAAGCTATTACAGGAGCAAAAAGCCTCATCCTTCTCCCGCAGAGGAACGGCTGATAGTTTCAATCTGCTGGCCCTGATGTTAGAGTCCAAGTCATAAGCACTACACTACCAGAGCTCCTTAGATAGTTTTAGAGGGTGAAAAATATGATGAGAGATTGAAAGAAAAAATGAGTTTTCTGCCTGCGGTGGTCACTTTAAAAGTTCACACTTCATGAATTCTGAATCAGTATATTAATATCAATATATTTGAACATGTGTTGAAGTACTGTACCTGGAATATTCAAAATATTAATCAGGAAAAAGTGATGTTATTTATTTGACATCTAGTGGAAAACAAAAACTTGGTGATGTCATAAGTATTCTAATTTGAATAAAAGAACATATGCCAATAACTGAAATTCACAGATTGTCTCTAAATATTTGGTCAAACTACAGAAAAACAGGTAGCAAGTATCCAAATAGACTTCCCTTTCTGGAACACTCCTACACACCCTTCAGCATCAAGTGACTCAAATGTCGACACATCTGTGAGACCTTCCCAGCCATCTCAGTCGTCTTCACCATCTGTCCTCAATCAGGCAGCTGAGTGTTCCTCTTCTGGGTACCCACAACACTTTTGATCTAGTTATAATACATAATTTTATCACACTGATTTTAAGAAGTCTGATCTACTCCCTTGGTATGTCTCATAGCCCACTAACCTGTGAACTCTTCAAGGTAGGGATTGTGGCTTAACCATCACTAACTTTCAACTGGTGTGGTGCTATGGGTTAATGTGTTATACTCCAAAGTTGGTGGTTTGACCACAGGTTAGCGGTTCAAGCTCACCAGCCACTCCTTGGAAACCTTATACAGGGTCGCTATGGATTGGAACCAACTCGACAGCACTAAAAATAACAGCAACACCTCTACCCAATAAACTATCAGAGAATCACACATAAAGCAAGTGTTAAATATAGAATGAAAAAATGAAGAGAAGATTTGACTTTTACTACTTCTTTTTTCTAGTCACAGATGTGAAAAGCTGATTAATTGCCTTGATCCTAATGTTGTTGTTAAGTGCCGTCGAGTCAGTTCCAACCCATAGCAACCCTGTATAGGGTTTCCGGGGAGTAGCTGGTGAGCTTGAACCACTAACATTGTAGTTCAAATGGCTTTGCAGTCTGGCGCTTTAACCCACAGTGCCACACCAGAACTCCCTGATCCTAATGGGTACATCTAAATTCTTTGTAATGGTTTTACAGTAATTTTTCTTGTAATGAATTCTTCTGGGACTTCACTTGGATCTTTTAAACTATTCAAGGGCAATGCAATTGGTCTTCATGAACGTGATCTTCTTTACTTTTATGGAAAAAGAGTTCCTGTGGTAAGCTAAATAATTTCATTACCTTTTCTTTACATATCCAGTAATTTAAAGATAAATATTATTGTTACTTATTAATTTAAAGTACTTAATCTTATCACCTAGTTTTCCAGATTATCATCATAGAGAATTAAACAATTCAGTGAGATATTTGCCAAATATATGAAAAGCAAACAGGCTTGTGATAAAAATAACAACTTTAATGATATATTAGAATATAGATTCTAAATAACCTTAGCAATCATCTAACCCCAGAGGATTTTATTTACAGAGAATGCTGTCTTTTTACTTTAACCTCTGTCTTTTGAGTGACCTTCCCCAATATCTAACAAAATCTAATGTTCATGTGGTACTGTCTGACAGCAATTTACTGCTATCTATAAAGGAGCTCTGGTAGTGTAGTGGTTATAAATAGGGCTGTGAGCCCACAAGGTCAGCAGTTCAAAACTACCAGCTGTTCTGTGGGAGAAAGATGAGACTTTGTGCTCCCATGAAGATTTCCAGCCTCGGAAACCTGTACAGGGTTGCTATGAGTCAGAACCGACTCCACGGCACATTAACAACAACAACAATAAATATTCTGAAGTACTCTGCCTCTCCTTTTTCTGAGTCTGTCTTAGTTGGGAAACTCACCTGAAATCTGTTCATCCTGGGTGAATCTACCAGCATTCAAAATCCTGGTGGCATAGCTTTTAACATCACAGCAACACGTTAGCCACCATAGTGTGACAAACTGACAGACAAATGATGGATATTGGAATAGATATATTATTTATTGATTATAATTATATCATATTGACTATTTTTTCATGCTTTGGTCCAATATGTAGACTTGTTTATGTAATTAGCAGAATAACCAAGGAATTTCCCCCCCTATTAAATATAATTTCCTCTCTATTAAATATAAATAAAAAACATGTAAATAAATATTTAAAAAAATAAAATACTAAGAAGTTAGTTGAAAAAAAACCACAAAACAGGCCAGGACAACATCTTACAGATTTTTAATTCCCAAAGAAGTAGCCTTGTACTCAGTGACCATTTCCCTTTAAAGGTGAAAGTGAACATCCAGTTTCTAAAATGACAAGGTTGCAGGTCTACAATGTGTTCTAAGGAAAACAGTCAATGACACAGAAAGGAGATTTGGGAAGGATGCAAGGATGAGTAAATACTGAGCCCTGATATTACTTTAATAAACCTAGCAGTAAGAATAACTACAATTTTCCTGACACATCCAATCAATAATAGCCTTATGCCAGTTTGTGGAGTTTTTGTCATCTTGATTACTTTTCAGCAATTTAATTTATTTCTGAATGTGCTTCAGAATTTGATAATTATAAGAAATTCCCAAGAGTTATATCATACATCTTATTGATCTTGTGCCACATTCCGTATTCCTCACATTCCTTCTTAGAAATGATTTGTTACCTGCCTTCCTCAAGCTTGTAAAATGTAACACTTCATGCCAGGGTGCTACAAATCTCGAACACTTCATCCCCCAACACCCTCTCAGAGCCACAGATGCCTAGAGGAGATGACATGTCAGGAGGAGACTCCTGTCTTCATGCTTTTAGCAATCAATCACTACATCACCCTGTATATTATTTTATTCTGCCATTTTCATAGACTATATTTGCTTTTCAAGGATCAATATTCAATTTAACTTCTAATGTACTATAAATCAAGTCTTTAAAAAGTGAATGAATGTGTTTCTGGTTTTGAAGTTATTTGAAACCTACCTGCATCCTAATTCTACCCCATTTAATGATGCTCATCCTTGTGAATTCCAAGCAAAGTGTAGGTGTAAAGCATACTGTGAGAGTCAGGTTGCTTTCCTTCCATACTTCCATTATAGAAGATACTTCTATCATCGCAGTGGTGGTGGTGGTAGGTGCCATCAAGTTGGTTCCAACCTATAACGGCCCTGTATAGGGTTTCCAAGGAGCACCTGTGAGCTTGAACCAACGACCTTGCAGTTCAAACAGCTTTGCAGACTGGCTCATTAACCCACAGCACTACACCAGGACTTCTATAATAGAAACTTTTAAGTGAAATAACAAGCTGTAACTCAGTCTACTAAAGAATTTTTAAGTATTCAGAAAATATATATTTATAAGCATTAAGGAATTATTTTTTGTTCACTGTTTCTTGCTATGGATACTATAAAACACAATCCAGACCAGTATTTCTTTATGTAAAGAGAAACTAACACTC
>NW_006408969.1:821315-821819 GCF_000296735.1 Chrysochloris asiatica
CTCACTACACATCTACCTGATCCGCCATCTTCAAGGAAGGCCTGGTAGTATAGTGGTTAAAACAAACAAAAAACCTAGTTGCGAACCTCGTGGTCAGCAGCTCAAATCCTCCAGGCCCTCCACGTGAGAGAGATGAGGCTTTCCGCAACTTGCAGTTAAATATCATGAGGGATATTGAACCATAATTGTGTGTGTGTGTTTGAGTGATGTTTTTGTCTGTTTTTAGTATGATGTAATAAGTACACAGTTCATGAAATATATTCAGGTGATGACCACCCTTTTCTATATTCTGGAACTCTTGTCTGAATCTTTCGTAGAATTTACCAGGTAAGCTGTTCCTGGACAGTAACTTTTTCTTTTTTTGGAGGAGGGCAGTTTAAGATGATTTGATCAAATGCTTCTTTATATAGCAAAATTCTGTTAAACTTTTCTACATGGACTGTGTGCTAGTTTATGTAGTTTGCATTTTTGGAAGAGCTTATTAATTTCTTCTACATTTTCAAA
>NW_006408969.1:822699-824253 GCF_000296735.1 Chrysochloris asiatica
CACCTGTCATGTTCTTCCTACTTGATGGCCCTGGGCCCCCTGTTTCTGAAATGACAGGTTAACTGCTTCCCCATTTTACTTGCATCTCTTCTACATTTTCTGTGGTAACAATTATCATTAAACCTGAATTACTCTCAATGGAATCATAAAATCTTAGCCCCTTCATCACCAGACCCTTATAGACATGAGAGAAAAAAAAAAAGTAGTAGGGTTTCTGTCTTACTGCTTTGTTCTGACACTAAGCACCCTCATGAAACCTTGCAAACCAGCCACTTTGTGCCTTTATTTTGCCCAATTTTAGGTCAACAAATCCTACTCCCCATTCAAGACTCCCCTGACAGCCCCACTACAAGAAAGCTGTGGTGGGACAGCCAAGTCCTCATGGACTTGATTTGTTGTTGAACTTCTGGGTCAAAGCTTTGAAGAGGTTATTTGCCTTCAAAGGATTTCTTTGTTAAGAGCCAACTTTTCACAGTCGTGAAAGAACCAACAGATACATGTCAGTATAAGTTAGTTCATTCACTTAAACATTTCATTTGGGCTCTGTTACTTGATTGAGACTTAACTCCATGGTTTTTCAATCAATGGTGTATTCTTCAAGTAGTTGTTAATGCTGTAGACAATCTTACTGAGGACTGTACAAACACGGAGGTGTGGTTTTCAAATCCAGGTTTGAACTGTTCGAAGCATTATAAACATTCATTCCACAACCAGACTGTATATGATGACACACCGGTGTTATTTTTTCTCAATAGTGAAATGGATTAAATCCCCTTTCTATTCAATAGGCATGTGTTGAAAGAGCACTGTGGTGGTGCTAATGGGGGGTGTGGTCCTTCATTGTACTGGGTCCTTTTTTGTATTGCACCTATGATATTAAATGTTCCTTGAAATAAAAAAATAAAGAATAGCAGGGTGGGGTCTGGACGTCCCCAGGGACTACCAGGTGCAGTAGAGTAAACACCACTCATCTGTCAGTTTGTCGTACTGTGGTGGCTTGCATGTTGCCATGATGCTGAAAGCTATGCCATCAGTATGATAAATACCAGAAGGGTCACCCATGGTGGACAGATTTCAGCGGAGCTTCCAGATGAAGACAGACTAGGAAGAAGGAGACCATGGACTACTTCTGAGCGTTTCACCACAGAAAAACTTATGAATAGCAACTGAACATTGCCAGGTAGAGTGTTAGAAGTAGAAAACATTATGAATAGCCTCAGAATATTATCGGATATAGTGCTGGAAAATGAGGCCCTCAGATTGGAAGACAACTCAAAATGCAACTGGAAAAGGGCTACATCCAAAAAGTAGATTGGATCGTGATGAAACAAATACACTCAAGTTTTCGGGACCTTAATTCACTGATGGAGTGTAACTAAGAATGAGGAGAAATCACTGCAAGCATCCATTATAACTTGCAATATGGAATATATAAAGTATAGATCTAGGAAAATGTGGAAGATGCCATAAATGAAAAGGAACACAAAAAGATCAATATCCTAGGTGTGAGTGAGCTTAAATAGACTAGTATTGGCCATTTTTAATTTGACAATC
>NW_006408969.1:825498-827828 GCF_000296735.1 Chrysochloris asiatica
CCACCAGATCCCAAACTATCCTTTGTCTATTCCCTACCCTGTGCTCATCCTTCCCCTACCTCCACTCAATACACCCTATGTACCCGATAACTGGCAAAGATTTCCCCACCATTTAGTGTGAGTACTTTTACTTCACCTTTGACAATTAAGGTCCTGTGCTGTATTTCTCTTTTGGTGACTAATTTCACTCAGCATAATGTCCTCAAGGTGCATTCGTGGTATGTGGTGGCTTGCAACTTCCTTGTTATTCTTCAAGGTAACATAATATTCCATTGTGTGTATGCACCAAAATTTGTTTATCCATTCTTCCACTTTGGCTGTCTCCATCTTTTTGCTATTGTAAATAGTGCTGCTATCAACATTGGTGTGCTTCTAGATACTTGTGTTATGGCTCGTACTTCTTGTGGGGTATTCTGGTAGCGTAGTGGTTACGAATCGGTCTGCGAACCTTGAGGTCCTCAGTTTGAAACTACCAGCTGATCTGCTGGAAAGATGAGGCTTTCTGCTTCCATAAAGAGTTACAGCATTGGAAACCCTGTATAGGGTCGCTATGGGTTGGAACCAACTCAACGGCACTTAACAACAACAAAAACATTCTGACACAGAGAGGTCATTTCTGAGGAAGTAGACAGGGAGCACTATTAAGGATCCAGGAGAGTGGTGTAAGTTCTAGATGGGGATGAGCTGTCTGTCCTCAGAGATGTTGATATTGGATTTGGAAGCAATATAGATTAATGTTTGTGGCACTGGGGGTAACGACCACACGTATTTAGAAGGTTAGTGTCAAGGGATCCTTGAGAACTCTCCTTTGATTTCTGAACAGAAGTATTCTTTAGAAGCACTGTAAGTGTGGCACTATAATCATTCATATAAACATAGGGCAGTGCATGTTCTTGGGCACCATCTTCCTCAGCACCACACCTGCATTCCTCTGAGCAACTGCAGAGAGGTACTGGGTGGACTAGGCCTTGTAGAAAGAATAGGAAAGCCTGTCCTGCAAGTGGACATGGCTATCTCTAGCTCAGCCTCACTGGATGGTGCCTGTGCACCTTGCAGGAGCTCTTCTGGTAGTTTGTCTTTTTTGTCTTGCTCCCTTGGTATGCACTTTGGTCTCAGGGGTTAATTATAGAATTTTTCTGTTTTGGCAACTAGAGCTTGTGTGGCAACCACAGCTTCACATGAATCTCGCCAAAGGTAAGCAGATGGCACCTGGATTTTTTGGTGAATATGATTGGTAACCTTGTTTCCTGAGGTATAAACACTTTTCTAGGATATTTCATCCTTTCATCCAGTGACTACAAAATATTTGCCACACGCTCTCTCAGTGACACAGGATGTAGTGGTGTCTGCCTGGTCCCTGCGCGAAACTGCAGGATATACACCATGAGGGATCCGGAGGGAAGTTCTGTGATAGTAGGAGGACTCGGGATGGGAAGTGTTTGTCAATCTTATGAACCTATCACTGTGACAAGGATTCACTATCTTAAAATTTAAAATCATCTCATTCTTTAGGATTCCATTGGTCCAATATTCAGATTAATGATCTGTTCACTTGAGTTAATGTGTGTTCACGATGGACAGTATGTAAAGTGGTAACACACACAGATAGTCTGTAATTGTATGTCTGTGCATGTATGTGATTATTCTGGCAATTCTGAGAGATCACTATGAACGTTAACTTGCTATTTAAGAGTAGTAGTGTGAAAGCCCTGTCCTTGGTGCTAACCTACTTGCTTTTACAACAGGTGTCAAAGAAAATGAGGACTGGGGTCCTACAGCATAGAGCTCAAGTTTCAAACATGTTATGCGGTGGCTTGCAGCTTCCTTGTTATTCTTCAAGGGTAAATACCAAGTAGAGGAATTGCTGCATCATTAAGCATTTCTATTTCCAGCCCTCTATGGAAGCGTAGTGTAGTGGGTACGAATCAGGCTGCGAACCACAAAGTCAGCATTTCAAAACGAGCAGCTGTTCTGCAGGAGAAAGATGAGGCTTTCTGCTCCCGGTAAGATTTACAGCCTTGGAAACCCTGTAGAAGGTCGCTATGAGTCGGAACCGACTCCATGGCACATAACAACAACAAGGATGCGATGTACTGCTATCCAGAGATGTTGGGACATTTTGAATCCCAGCAACAATGCAGGAGCGTCCCAGTCTCTCCACATCCCTGCTAGCATTTATTGTCCTCTAATTTTAAATCTTTGCTGTTATTGCTGGTTTGAGATGATTTCTCATTGTTGCTTGATTTGCATCTCTCTAATGGCTTGTGATCACGAACATTTCTTCATATGTTTGTTGTCTGCCTGGATCTCCTTATGGGTGAAGTTTCTGT
>NW_006408969.1:828458-828944 GCF_000296735.1 Chrysochloris asiatica
AATGAGGTCTAGTAGCTTTTTTCCTGATTCTTTGGGCTTTTCTATGTATAGAATCATATCGTGTGCAAAGAGAGAGTTTTACTGCCTCTTTGACAATTTGGATGCCTTTAATTTCCCTGTCTTGCCGGATAGCTCTTGTAAGACTTCCAGCACAATATTCAGTAGAAGTGGTGACAAAGGTTCCTTGGCTGGTTCCTGTTCGCAGAAGGAAGGCTTTCAGTCTCTCCATTGAGAGAAAGGTAAGCTGTTAGTTTTGTATATACAGTCTTAATTATGTTGAGGAATTTCCTATCAATTCCTACTTTGTTGAGTGTTTTTATCAGGAATAGGTGTTGAATTTTGTCAAATGCCTTTTCTACATCAATAAATATGATCATGTGGTTCTTTTATTTTTTTTCTTATTTATATGGTGGATTTCTTTGATCATTTTTTCTAATGTTGAACCTTCCTTTCATCCCTGATATGAATCCCAATTGATCATGATAT
>NW_006408969.1:829929-830792 GCF_000296735.1 Chrysochloris asiatica
TTGAATTTGATTGATAGCTTTGCTGGATAAAGGATTCTTGTTTGGCAGTTTTTTTCTTCATGGTTTTACATGTGTCTCCCCATTGTCTTCTTGCTGGCATGGTTTCTGCTGCGAGAGCCGGGCTTAATCTGACTTGCTTGCCTTTGTATGTTACATTTCTCTTTTCCCTACCTGCTTCCAGGCATGTCTCATCTTTGATTTTGAGGAGCTTCATTATGATATGTCTCAGTGATGTTCTTTTTGGGTCTCTTCTTCCTGGGGTTCATAGAGCTTCTTGAATATTTATCATTTCACTTTTCAGAATGTTAGAGAAATTTTCTTTCATCAGTTCATCAACGATTTTTTTTTACTGTTTTATTCTGAATTATATGATTGTTTACACGGGAGAACATTAGCTTTACATTCATCCTATCGTATTTTGTTTCATTGCCATCATTACAATCCCGCCCATGCATCATCAACCAACCAAATAGAACACACCACAAATCTGCCCCTCTGTCATCAGCACACAGCTTCTCTCTCTGTATGGGTCTAGAGCTCCCAGCCACGCCATCTGTCCACATCATTGTCTCTGCCTCCATCTCTGGTGTCACTGTTTCTCTGAGTAGGGTCCCCCCACTCCACTCTTCTCCTTTGATGGTCCCAGGGACCATGGTGTGATTTCCTTGATCACATAGTATGGCTACTTGCATCTTTATGACCTAGAGTGTGGTATGTGCATCTACATGAACCGTATTAGTGCTGACACAATCTTTGTAACCACTCCCCATGAACCTATGCTTGGAATCATTAGTGTCAACAAAAAGAGACAGGTAAGCAATATTAAGGAACTCTGGTGGTACTGTGGGTTAAGTATTGGGCTG
>NW_006408969.1:831705-833683 GCF_000296735.1 Chrysochloris asiatica
ACTGACCAACATTGTGATTTTTTTTTTTTTTGAGGACCAGCTGAGAGAATGAAATCACAATGATATTTAACAGTTAACACAATAGAGTGTGTTCATGATCTGTGAGATTTTTCATAGCTTAATGTTTAGTACTAATGGCATGACAATGATGGAAACAAGCAAATGAAAACATGGAGTGTGAATTCTTCTGTAGGAACTCCACCAACTCTACTATGGTTGAAAGTAGGAGCAGCTGTCCTGGTAGAAGGAGGATTTTTGTTCCCTGATGATTCAATGTACAACACAGACTTTGATTCTAATGCAAGCAAGTAAGTGATGAGATAACGCATGATTACAACACAGAGGCCTGTATTTAATTTCTCTCTTTGTTGTTGTTAAGTGCCATCGAGTCGGTTCCTACCCATAGCGACTCTGAACAGGGTTTCAGAGGTTGAAAATCTTTATGGGAGCAGAACGCCTATTTCTCCCCAGAAGCAGCTGGAAGTTTCGAACTGCTGACCTTGTGATTCGCTGCCCGATTCGTAATCACTATGCTACCAAAGCTACTTTCATTTCTCTCTAGGGAATCCTAAACACGATTCTGAAGCTTCAGAGTATACCTGCCTTGACTGGATAGGCTTCTCCTTTGCTGCAGTATTATGGAATCCTGCTTGACCAGGGTCAATTCAAGAAACTTTGCCTCTCTGTTTTTCAGCAGGAATGCACACAACTCTTGGAAAAGTGGCTGAAAGAAGGTAATGTGCACATTCCTATGTAATCATAGTGGTGCTGTGGGTTAATGACGCTGGATTGAAAGGTCAGTTTGAACCACAAGGTCCACGATTCAGGCACACCAGCTGTCATCAAAAGTCCTATACAGGGTCGCTATGACTCAACTGCACGTAATAACAACCACATCCCCTTCTGAGGACGTCTGGCAGCACAATGGTTAAATGTTGGGCTGCTAACATTTAACCATTGTTCGAACCATTTAACCATTGCAGTTCGAACACACCAGCTGCTACACAGAAGAAAGAAGAGGCAGTCTGCTTGTAAAGATTTATAGCCTTGGAACCCCAAGGGAGCAGTTTTACTTTGTCCAACAGGCTCACTGGTGTTGCACTGTGGGTTAATGTATCCGACAGCAAAATTGTTTGAATGACAAGGTGGGTGGTTCAAGCTCACCAGTTGCTCCTTGAAAATCCTATATAGATTCAATATGGGCCATATTCGACTCAAAGGCACTTACCAAGAACAACAGGGTCAATGGGAGTTAAAATGAACCTACAGCAATGGATTTGGTTTTAGTGCTAATCCTCACTCCCCCTCCTTCTTTATCCTCCCTTAACTTTGAAACTTAACTTACCACTTCTTAGAGACAACCAGAAGTCTTGGGACCTGGAACGGTTCTATCAATCCTAAGAGAAAACTCTCAGATGCTCTTAGGCGGTTAGGTGGAAGCTGGATTGAAATTTGGCCAGCCACCGGCTGGATTGAGACATCCTCCAAAGAGGTGTGAACCAGGCTTACCAGTGTGCGCAAACTCACTGTGGGATAATACACCTTAGGGCAGAATCCCTTTTAGAGTCAAGGACTGTTTAAGGCAAGAAACTACAACCACAACTGGTTACAGTGTTACCTTTGACTGGATCCCAGGGGCCTTTTCTTATACAGGGGAACTCTCCAGTCCCATCTGTTGTTCAATTACTCATGGTTGTTGATCTTAGTCACTACCACTGCTGACTTCCATTACTGATGAGTGAGAGATAGCTCTGCCCCTTTGTCCTGAATCAGTGGAGCCCAGCCTTACCCTGAGGCAGCCTGGAATGACTGGATCTGGGACCACTCACCTCCCCAGGTGCTTCAAATTAAGCCCTAGAGTTGATGAAGCACAATGCCAAGACCAAAGTGATGAGGACTTCTCACAATTAGGGAACAGTGCACTTAATGCTTGGTAATTAGGACTTGAAACATTTACTGATGAAGATCAAAGAGCACA
>NW_006408969.1:834381-834927 GCF_000296735.1 Chrysochloris asiatica
GTGCATGGGGTCACTATGAGTTGGTTCCGACTCGATGGCACCTGACAACAACAACAACAACAACAATTAGGAAGGTACCCTTCATCAACTCCAGGTTTAGAAGCAACTTCTGGGAGAAGATCCTGACATCACACGACAGGCTGTTGAAAATTTGGTTTTTAGTGTTGACATCTGTCTTTTCACCTGGAAATTTCCCAACTCAGAAAATTCTGGCTGTGATTCAAGATTCCACCTTAGGCCCCATACTCTACAAAGCCTTAACAAGAAGTTTATTTCCCTAGGCAAATTATAATTCCTTTTGAAAATTCCAATCATTTTCAACCCAAAATTGGGCTTACAAACTTTGGTTAATCATAATTCCTAATATTCATTTTTATCCCACATAAATGTCTAGTTTACAACAGTAAGTCAATGAAATTGATATCCACAAGACAGTCAAACACATAATCATTTTTCCTGTCTTTGAATTATTCAAAGTAAGTCTTGATCACAGAACTATACCAACTTTGGGTATAAATCACTATTTACCTCTATCCTTTTTTGTCC
>NW_006408969.1:835252-837671 GCF_000296735.1 Chrysochloris asiatica
CTGTCAACCAAACTATCATTGTCTACCCTCTAGCCTGTATATTACTCAACCCTCCATCTCAACCCTGGCAACCATCAAATAATGCTTCTTTTAGTGTTAAAAAGTTTATTAAGCTTTTACAACAAATGTCTCATACAATATTACACCTTTTGTGATTGCATAATTGTTTTTATTTCCTTGCTATGTTTGATAGTGTAAATACACAATGCATTAGAGCCACTGACTTTGTCCCTATTTTCACATTTATGATCTTTATTTTTCTTGTGTTTACATCTAGGTTTTTAGTCAATGCTGAGTTTATTTTTGTATTTAATGTGTGATATTGGTCTTGTTTCATTCTGTTGGAAGTCAATATCCAGTTTTGCCATCATTACTTGTTCAAGAGATGAGTTTACCTTGTCTAATGTGATTTGACCCTCTGTCTACAAACAAAAGGAAATGGTTAATGTTCAACCATTTCAAGAGGTAGCATATGATCAAGAGCCAATGATACTTAGAGAGGAAGTCCAAGATGCATTGAAGGAATTGGCAAAGAACAAGGCACCAGGAATTGAAGGAATAAAATTTGAAATCTTTCAAGAAAGTGAAGCGGCACAGGAGGCACTCTCTGCCAAGAAATTTGGAAGACAACTGTCTGAACAACTGATTGGAAGAGATCCATATCTGTGCCCATTCCAAAGTGAGGTGACCCAACAGAATGTGGAAATCATCTGGCAATCTCTTTGATATCTCATGTGAGTAAAGTTTTGCTAAAGGTAATACAGAAACAGCTACAATCAAACATTGACAGAGAACTTCCAGAGGATCAAGCCAGATTCAGAAGAGGCCGTGGAACCAGGGATATTATTGCTGAAGTCCGCTGAAAGCAGAGAATATCAGAAAGATGTTTACCTGTGCTTTATTGACTACGCAAAGTCTTTCGATTGTGTGGCTCATGGCAAGCTATGTACAACATTGTGAAACATGAGTATTCCGGAACACTTAACTGTGTTGATGAGGAATCTGTACATGGAAAAAGAGGCAGTTGTTCAAACAGAAAATGGGAGGACTGAGTGTTTTAAAATTAATAAAGGTATGCGACAAGGTTGTATTCGTTCACCATACTTATTCAAACTGTATGCTAAACAAATCATCAGAGAAGCTGGGTTCTATGAAGAAAAATGTGGCATCAGGATTGGAGGAAGACTCATTAACATCCTGTGATATGCAGATGATACAATCTTGCTTCCTGAAAGTGAAGAGGACTTAAAACATTTACATATGGATGTGAAAGCTGGACAGTGAATAAAGAAAATCATAGAAAAATTGATGCCTTTGAGTTAAGGTGTTGGATAAGTATATTGAAAGTGCCATTGACAGCTAAAAATACCAATAGATCCATTTTGGAAGAAGTACAGACAGTGTGCTCCTTGTTGGCCAAGATGACCAAACGTCACATCTCATACTTTGGACATAACTTCAGGGGGGAACAGTCGCTGAAGAAGGATATCATGTTTGGTAAGGTGGAGGGTCAGAGAAAAAGAGGAAGACCCCCAATGAGATGGATTGGCCAAGTGGCAGCATCAATGGGTTCAAGTGTGGCAACAATAGTGAGGTTGGCCCAGGATCAGGCAGTGTTTGTTCTGCTGTGAATAAGGTCGCTATGGGTCGGTACCAACTTGAAGGCACCTAACAACAACAACAAATACAATCAATTAACTAATCAAGTGGAGCTGAGATCTTATCTTGCGGCATTTCCCCCCCTCTTTAGGACAGTAACAAAGGCAAATTCCTTATCATTGTAAGACTGCTTTCCAAACATTGTATTCACTTTAGGGGGTTGTATTTAAATTTGTAGCTGATAATTTTCATTTGTTAGTACTAACTTATTACTGGCGTTCTCTGCAGATAATTTAAACACTTTGTAAAAAAAAAAAAAAAATCTTATTGCTGTTGAGTTTAACAGAGTAACAAATTATAAAATATAGTAAAAATCTTGTGCTAATACAGGAGCTCTGGTAGTATAGTGGTTACAAATCAAACTGCGAGCCTCAAGGTCAGCAGTTTGAAACTACCAGCTGTTCTGCAGGAGAAAGATGAAGTTTTCTCTTCCCGTAAAGATTTACAGTCTCGGAAACCCTGTACAGGGTCGCTCTGAGTTAGAACAAACTCCACGGCACATAACCACCACCACCACCCATACAGTTAGAATACAAATCCACAATCAATCCCTTCACCAAACTTAAACCTAAAAGGCCATCTGTATTTAAGAATTCAGTACATACTGCATAAACTAACTTTTTGTACCTTTCATAGGCATAGCAGAAACTAGGTGTCATAATGTACATTATGATAATTAGATATAAACTTAATAAGGACACTATTTGCCAAGGTGTGGAGAAACCACAAGGAAAAGCTCAGTAACCTAGGGCAGTTATTT
>NW_006408969.1:838098-841267 GCF_000296735.1 Chrysochloris asiatica
CAACTTTTAGAAAAGACAAATACATTATTTTTCAACATAATCTCCTTGTTTTTCAATATACTTTGACCATTTTTCAACAACCTTTTGGATCCCCTTATTAACAAATGTTTTAGGCTGAGGTGCGAGCCATGAATTCAATGTTGTCTTTACTACTTCATCAGATGTGAATCATCATCCTAGAAGGGTTGTTTTCAGGGGACCAAACAGGTGAAAGTCCAATGGAGCAAGTTCAGGACTTATAGGGAGGATGCTTTAACACCTCAATATGAAGTTTTTGCAGAGTTTCAACAGTGTGGGCAGAGGTGTATGGATGTGCACTGTCATGCTAGATCTCAAGGCCCTTGGGTAGCAGTCCTTTGCATTCAATTCAAAATTTAGGCTTCAGCTCTTCAGTGAGCTTCTCACTTTAATGAGCACTGTTGATTGGTGAATGTTTTTCCCTGATAGTGTTACAATTCTGGCCCTTGAGAATCCCAGAAAACTGTAAGCATTAATTTTTCAACTGATGGTTGACTTTTGAACTTTTTCTTTATTGGTGATTGAGGATGTTTCCATTCCATATTCTCCAGTTTACTCTCAGTCTCATAGTGATGAATCTATGTCTCATCACCAGTCATGATTTTTTTTTTTAAAGCAACTTTTGCCTTCTTTCAAGTATCAGTCCAAATTTTGTTTGCAGATGTTCACATTCACACCTGCATAGCAATGACCTTGAACAAAAAATGCTGGTAAGACAGCACAGCCAACAGCAAAAGTTTTAATATAACGGTTGTTGTTGTTATGAAGTGCTGTTGAGTCAGTTCTGACCCACAGCAACCCTGTATAGGGTTTCCGAGGAGCAGCTGGTGAGCTTGAACCACCGATCTTGCAGTTCAAATGGCTTTGCAGTCTGGCACATTAACCCACAGCGCCACAAGAGGACTCCAATGCAGTTAATTTTGATTCATTCTCTTACAATGAAATGTGCAAAGTCTTTAAGTTATAAAAATAGAACGGAAGAACATACACAGCCTTTCTGAACTTGAAATAACTGAAAAAAAAAAAAAAAAGTCAAGCCTCCACTTGCAATATTGAAGGAGGCTATGGATAAAATACTGAATGATGCAGAAAGTATTAAAAGAAGATGGAAATCCAACCAAAGAAAGTACAGGTACAAATGGCCTTCAATGGTGAGTTTTATCAAACATTCAGGCAAGAGCTGTTACTGATTCTACACGAATTATTCCAGAATATTGAAAAGGATGGGAAATTTCCTAATACATTTTATGAATGTATTATTAATTCATTGCAAGACAACATTGAATTCATGGCTCGTAGCTCATGCCAAAACCAGGGAAGGACATCACTAAAAATAAAATTATAACCAATATCCCTTATGAACATAGATGCAAAAATTCTCAACAAAATCCTAGCCAACAGGATTCATAAATTCATCAAAAAGTAACACATCATGACCAAGTAGGATTGATACCAGGGATACAAGGAAAGTTCAATATTAGACAATCAATGTAATCTATCATATAAATTTTTTTTAAAAAAGGACAAAATCCACATGATTGTATTGACTGATATTGACTGATACAGAAAAGGCACTTGACAAAATCCAATATCCATTCCTGATAAAAAGACTCAGCAAAGTAGGAATTGAAGGGAAATTCCTCAACATCAAGAACATATATATATAACTAACAGCCAACATCACACTCAATGGAGAGAAACTGAAAACTTTCTTTTTGTGAACAGGAACCAGACAAGGATGCCTTTGATTACCACTATTACCCAATATTAGCGTAGTGGTTATGAATCGGGCTGTGAGCCGCAAGGTCAGCAGTTCGAAACTACCAGCTGTTCCGCGGAAGAAAGATGAGGCTTTCTGCTCCCATAAAGATTTTCAGCCTCAGAAACCCTGTACAGGGTGGCTATGACTTGGAACCAACTCCATGGCATATAACAACAACAACTCAATATTGTGTTGGAAGTCAAGAGCTATAAGGCAAGATAGGGAAATGAAGGGAATCTAAATTGACAAAGTAGTAGGAAAACTCTATTTGCAGATGATATGATCCTATACATAGAAAACCTCAAAGACTCAGCAAAAAAAACTGGAAATCGATATGCAGAAGAATGAAACAAGACCATTATCTCACACCACATACAAAAACCAATTTAATATACATTAAAGACCTGAATGTGTGGGCTGGATGACCTTGAAGGTCATTTCAGCCCTTAAAGACATCTTAATCCTGAATGTAAACATTTCTTTATGTGTTTAAAAAGGAAATTTTGGTTTTGGACCTTAATTCATCCTTACATTTACCTATAGAATTAATCAACTTTTTCTTACTTTATGTTGATAAGTAAATTCATGTAAGTGCCACAGGATTCTCTGTGACTCTTTCAGTCACACTGAAAACCTAAGATAATAAATTTAGTGATCAGGTTAAATGGTGTTGTTACTTGCTTAAGAGAAACTTTTTTTCCCGCTTTTTGATCCTAAGAAAGACTACTCCAGTAATATGAGGAACTTCATGTTTGATGATACAGAGTTAAAAACACTTGACATTTTATTTACCTGTTAGAAAAGGACTGACTTGACTGGAAACATTAGGGGGTAGAAGCAGTATTGTGCTATGAGGCACACAGAGCTGTCATCAGCTAAGTCTTCCTCTCCCTGTACCCTGTCTCTTGGCCCAAGGGAACAGTGGGTTAGCTGTCCTTTTTCTCAATGGCAGCATTTTAAGGAAATACTGATGCAAAAAGGACCAAGATACACCTCTGCAAGGATAAGAATGAAATAGTAACTTGGGATTGGTCCACAAGCATTAAGAGCAGCTAAGGAAGTTCTTTACCTTCTGGGACTAGTCAACTTAAACAGTGAATATGGTCCCAACTTGCCCAAGATGAAAGCACCAGGCTGATCTGGATCTCAATATTAATGTGGATTTTCTAAATATCAGTAATCCAGTGGGATTAAGTATAAAAAAGAGTTTCCAGAAAAAACAAACACACAATCTACTTCTCGCTTAAAAAGGCTAAGTCTGAAAAATCACCTTAAAGGTAAAGGCTTTACTTGCTTCTTTCCTATACATTGACATAGTTATGTTCTTAAACACATTCATAGAGCTAAATTTGGCAGGTCATTTTAAAAAATGACTTTCTGGTTTTGTAC
>NW_006408969.1:843004-844086 GCF_000296735.1 Chrysochloris asiatica
GTGCCACACCAAGAGTCCATGACGAACCTGAGTGCACATATGTCTGGTCATGTCACAGCTCTATTTCCTGAGGATACATACCAAGCAGAGGGATTGCTGGGCCATGTAATATTTCTTTTTCCAATTTTTGAGAAAACACTATACCATTTTCCACAGTGGTGACACCATTTTTATAGTCAACCCCTCCCTAGCAGTGTAGGAGGTAGAAATTTAGGAGATATATAGAGAATATGCTGAATTATTTTGTACTTATTGAATGTCAGGTACTGACAGACACCACGGTAAAATATTCACCAGGTAGTTAAGGATGAACATGTGCCTTACCCAAGCCATGGCATTTTGAAGCACCTTATATGCTTGTGAAAGCTGGAGAATGAGGAAGACCAAAGAAAAACTCTAAATTATGATGTTGTCAAAAAATGATGAATATACTAGGGACTTCCATAATAATAAGCGCATCTGTCTTGAAACAAGTACTACTAGAATGGTCCTTAAAAGAGAGGATGGTAAGACCTGTTATTTGCTTTGGGCATATTACCAGGGAAAAACAATCCCTGTTGAGGGTCAGAGAAAAAGAGACCCTCAATGAGACTGAGACACATGGCTATAAATAAGTTCATATTAGCAATAATTGTAAGGATGGTGCAGGACCAAGAAACATTTCATTGTGTAAAACATACATTTGCAATGAGTTGGAACGGACTACTTAGAAACCAGGATGGCAAGACTTCATCTCTCATACTTCAGACATGCTATCAGAAGAGACCAGCCTCTGGAGAAGGATATCATGCTTGGTAAAGTGGATGGATGGTCAATGAAAAAAAGGAAGACTCCCAAGAAGATGGATTAGCATAGCAACAGCAATGGGTTCAAGTTTAACAACCTTTTTGAGGATGGCGCAAGACCAGGCAGTGAGTGTTCTGTTCTGTTGTGCATAGAGTCACTATGAGTCAGAACCTACTCAGTGGCACGTAACAGTAAGTCATTGTTGCCTAGGTCTGTACTGTACTTTATAGGATGTTTTGCAACATCACTGATTGTCAGTAGTGCATCTGCCTACCTCAGACTTTGCAAAATGTCCC
>NW_006408969.1:845151-845749 GCF_000296735.1 Chrysochloris asiatica
CATCGCACGTTATTTGGAATGACTATTTAAAAAAAAAAAAACAATGTACAATCAAAGTCCTCGGCTACATTGTAGAACTTTGGGGATGCTTGCTCCAACTGCTGTCACCCTCAGCATTCCAGTTTTTAAATCCTGAGTCAAGCGCCAAAAAACAAAACAAAATCGAAAAATAAATAAATAAATAAAATAAAGCCATGCCAATCTCATCTTTTTTTTTTCTCTCTCTCTCTCTGCGCAAGTTAGGTTTTTGTCAAGAAAAGGGTATAATGCAACTAAGGACAGTCCGCCTAGAAGCATTTGCGGTGGACGATGGAGGAGCCGGACTCGTCGTACTCTTGCTTGCTGATCCACATCTTCTGAAAAGTGGACAGCGAGGACAGGATGGAGCCACCAATCCACACAGAGTATTTGCGCTCAGGGGGAGCAATAATGTTAATCTTCAGGGTGCTGGGCGCCAGCGCTGTGATCTCCTTCTGCATCCTGTCAGCAATGCCTGGGTACACGGTGGTACCACCGGACAGCACTGTGTTGGCGTAGAGGTCCTTACGGATGTCCACGTCACACTTCATGATGGAATTAAAGGTGGTTTCATGGATGC
>NW_006408969.1:846925-849508 GCF_000296735.1 Chrysochloris asiatica
CAACTGTCCCAAATAAAAAATAACCAACTATGGGAGAGCAGCCGAAACAGTGATGGAGGGCTGGGGCGGGTACATGGAACCGAGGGCAGCAGTGAGGAGACCATGCTCGTGCTGGGAGGGCCAAGGCGGCAGCTGGCAGAGTCTCTCATCCTTCGTGTCGGTAGGCATAAATATACAGGGACCGGTGCTGGCTTCCCCTTCTCTCCCTTCTGCTCCGCTGCTTGCCGCGCTCCCAGCTCTTCTTTCCTCGTGGGGTGAAGGGAAAGGGGGCTGAGCAAGTCATCACCGAATTGCAATCAGAACCACATCCATCAGCTTCTGGATTTTCTGAGTTATTACGGGATTCTTCAGGTGTTCACTGAGCGCCTGGGGGTCCTTCTGCATTTGCTCCAGGATGAGCCGCATGGTGGGGTCACTCATAATCTGTTGCACCTCGGGGTCAGCCATGGCTCGTCTCTTGACATCCTCCGGGTTGTCATGCCGGTTGTACTGGGACATCATGCAGCGTTGGTAACCGTCTGCCGCCTCCTTACAGTTGGAGTCTAGGTCTAGGGCCTTCTGGTAGACATCCATGGCTTTCGTGTAGTCCTTCATGGCCTCGAGGGCAGCCGCTTTCCGCGTATAGCCCTTGATGAAGGTTGGCTCTAGCTGGATACACTCCTCACAGTCCTTCAGCACCAGCTGAAACTCCAGGAGCTTGGTGTAACAAGCAGCTCGATTGCTGTACAGTTTGGCATCACGTGGGTTCCGCTTGATGGCTTCTGTGTAATGCTTCATGGCCTGGGGGTAGTCCCCTTTCTGGAAACACTCGTTGCCTTTGTTCTTTTCCTCCAGAGCCAGGTCAGGGTTTATGTAGGCCAGCCGTTCCTGCTCCTTTAGGATTTTCTCTGCCTGCTAGCATTTCTTGAGCACATCCGGGGTTCGGTGTTCGGCCAGAGATTTATTGTAGAAATGGATAGCATCTTTGTACTTTTCTTCTTTGAAGTAAGAGTTGCCAATTCGTGTGTATGCTTTGGCAATCTGTCGATAATCTTCTCGGTTTTCTCTCCCCACTTCGATGGCCTTCTCACAGAGCTCCCGGCATTTGTTGTAGTCACCCTTTTCAAAGTACACGGCTGCTTGATTGGTAATGTAAGTCATGTTGGTGGGGTCCAGGTCCTTGGCTCTGTCATAATGCTTCAGGGCCGCGTCAAAGTCTTTCTTCTTGTAGGCACCGTTCCCCAGCTCTTTTTCTTTCAGGGCCTGTTTCTTATTCTCTGGAAGATCTTCTTCTATCGGCTCTGGTTTAGTTTCCTTTTTCGGAGGAGGGGGTGGAGGAGGTGTTGCAACTTCTTCCTCTTCATCCATACTTACCAGGTCAACTCCAAGAAGGACACTGAGCGTGGTCATGATCCGTGGATCTTGTAGTTTTGTGCCAAGGTCAGAAGGCTTGTTTCGGAGTTGCTCGATCAGGTCCCGGTAGGAAGGATCGCTGAGCAGTGCCCTTGTCCGGGGATCACCCTCTAGTTTCTGGTACAGGTTGGGCATGTTGAAAGGGTTCATGAATTTCCTCTCTGCTAGGCGGGCCTCCATATTCTGTAAACCCTCCTTGAGCTGAGTGTTATTTGCTTCATGTTTCAAACCCTCCTCATAGTTTTCGCTAGGCCTCCTCAAAGCAATTTAAGAACTCCAGGGCAGCTGCTTTTCGAGAATAGCCCTTGCCCCAGTCAGGCTTCAAGTCCATAGTTTTGCAGCCGTCCTCATAAGCCTTCTGGTAGTCTCCTTTCTTGGCGTAGACCGCAGACCGATTGCTGTAGAGCACATGGTTCTGGGGATCTAACTTGATGGCTTCGGAGCAGCACTGTAGCGCGTCATCTATGTTGCCGGCGCTCAGGGCCTTGTTGCCCTTCTCTTTCAGCTCGTTTACCTGCTCCATAGCCCTGCCCGGAACCCCGTTGAATCGATCCCGTCCGCTCCGCGTTCCCAACCGCTGCAATTACTTTTTAATATGAAATTCTCACACAGTGAAATTAACTAAAGTAGAAGGAAGATAAACTAGAAGACAAAATACTTTCTTCCAGTAAAATCTCTGTATTTCTGTATTTTTAAAATATATAAAAATCAATTTTCAAGATTACTTCCTAAATAGTCTGAGAACAAATAAATCTAGATAATAAGCCAGCCTCATAAATATGAATCACTTAATTTGGATTACCAATAATTTAAAATATAATCCCTTTGAGTGAAATAAAGTAAACTATTTAAGACTTCCAACTTATTGTATTTATATTAATTTGCCACTAATTTTAATAATTATTTTAAAACATAAATATTTTCAAATAATCAATAGTAATAACTGTTTTAGGAGACCCAAGATTGCCATTTATAACATTAAAAATTTTGATTACATATTATTTGGGAGTCTGAATATTATAACCAATGTCTTATAAACAGTTTTTAAATCAACCAGTTCTTCAAATATCTAATCACAAATTAACAATATATATATGTATACATGCTATATGAAACACATATATATGTCCATCCTACTTTTAGTTTTAACATTCATTCCAAACACATACTGATTTTCTAATGACATGGTTT
>NW_006408969.1:851672-852788 GCF_000296735.1 Chrysochloris asiatica
ACCTAGTTATTCTATGCCTAAGAATGTATACAAAGTCAAAACTCTGATTTTGGGGGAAATTCTATACTAATTATTACGCTTTCTCTTACGATAGTTTAAAAAATAAATGATAAGAAACTAATGTAAAAATGAGTGGATAATAGTATAAAAGAAAAATTCATAAAATGTCTTTGATCCTAACTTGAAGATTGAATTTAACTCAATTCTTGCTGATTTAAACTGTTCCTCTATTATCTGTCTGTCTGCATGAGAAACTGCTCAATTACAGACATCAATTTCCCTCAGAAGCCTCTACTATCTAAATATGTTGATTATTAGACGTTATAAAAACTAGAAGATGATTTCCCTCTCTGGGTAAATAAGGGTGTGAATGAAATACAGTCTTAAAGAAGAGAATCTTGACATAGCTTTCTTTTGTGGGCCAAATGAATCTCTTTTTCCTGACAAAGGGTCTTAGAGCCAGCCTTATCAAAAGTTGCTCAGAGAACTTAAATGTTTTGTTTAACAAGTTGTTTGGGGGAACTGAGATCCTGGTATCGAGATGAATTTCTTTACAAGGCCTGAGGCATGTGACGAAAGTGTGTAAACATACACCAACAATCGATGTTTCATAATTTTGTAGGAAAGCTATGAGACTATGATTGAAACTTTCTCTAATTGGTTCCTGAAATCACTGTAATTCTTTATATTCAAGTATCCAATAGAAGCTTATTCTTCACCCCTATCCCATCCTAATTTTGACTTCAGGCAAATGTTAACCAATAAAACAAATGTATTATAACTCCTTTGTTGCATGTAAGAAAATTTTAATTAGCATCATCAATTTCATCTTATGCATGCTGGTGCCTGTCTGCCTTTGGTTGTATTTTGATTTCTTTTTCTAAATAAACAATCTTAATTTCTTTTGGGGGGCTTTTTTTTAGTAGGTGTTTTTTTCTACAAATGAAGTGGTTAAGAAAACCAGGCAAATTTAGTACTTTTATATAAACTGGCTTTGGGTCTTTTCACTGTATCTCGTTTAAAAAGCACCCACTTTAATATTGAGTTGTAAGGATTTAAACAAATTAAAATATATGAATCAATATATGAAGTATTACTACGAAAAGTTTTACAGTC
>NW_006408969.1:853950-855198 GCF_000296735.1 Chrysochloris asiatica
TGTGTGTTGACTGCTGTTCCTCGGGCTGGTATCAAACTCAGCATTCTGACTCCCCACCCCCACCCCGTTTCCATCATGGCGGCTGGAGAACTGTGGCAGGGGGTTGGGGTGAGATACACAGTGTGGACAGCCTGGATTAATGTGGAGAGACTTAAGTTTTTCTTGGAAAACAAAAAAAAAAACCCACAAAACTCACTTCCCGAAACTTTTTGTCTGAAAACTCATTATTACAGGTTGCATTGTGCCCTTTGCCTCCAGTTATTTGTGAAGTCCAAATATCTGCTTCCCTGTAATGTGAAATAGGATTTCTGAAAATGTGATCAGCTGAAGTGAGGCTCTGCTGGAATTGGGCGAGTCCCATCTCGGGAGGCGGGGAGGGCCTTGTAAGGAGGAGAGACAGACAGTGATAACTACAGCTGTAAGCCCGCGACCATCTGGGGTCACCCGAAGCCAGGAGGCAAGGATTCTCCCTCCTCGAGCCTTCTGAGAGAACCTGATCCTGCCAACCTCCTGAATTTGGACCGCCTGCTTCCTGAACTGTGGATGAATGAATGAATATTCTTATCAGTCACCCACTTTCTGGTATGTTGTCACCACAGCCGGAGGAGGCTCACACGTCTACTTTATTTCAATGAAAATAACAACAACATCAGTGTTTTCTGACCGTCTTTAATGGATGTGAAGAACATGAACGGCCTTGGCCGTGGAGGGTGAGCGTTATCATCCACAGGAGGAAGCCGGTTGGCGAGGAGCTCTGCCCGGCCATTGTACAAATCACGCTGATGCGTCTTCAGCTGTGCCGTCAGCTGTCCCAGGAACAACAGCGTGATTTCTTTTTTTTTTCCCCAAACCACATCTGTAATTACATTCTTCTGCTTTTATAATTTATAAAACAATGAATGCATATAAAAATCTTCCCTTCATCATGGAAAAAAAAAAAAGTCCATTATAATGTTTCTTAGCTGGCTGCCCTCCAAGTTTTCTAGTAATAGCGCTAAGTGCAAAACACTTGTCACTCACCCACATAAAGTACAATGTCTATTTTAGTTAGATTTGCAATATTAACAGACTGGAAATCAATAGTTCCTGAAGAGAATTGGCCAGGGCCATAATAAATTAAGGAATTAAAATAAATAAATTGAGACATATTAATCGAGGAATTAAATAAATGAGACATGGGGAAAACCTGTGCATGAAGAATTCATTGTCTTTGCAAAGCAACAATGAAATACTTTGTTTTCTTTTTCC
>NW_006408969.1:857127-861047 GCF_000296735.1 Chrysochloris asiatica
TTTCCAGAATACTGCTTCACACTGTTCTGCAGCAAATACTGTGCATTCTGTATCTGGTCCTGTGTTCTTGTAATGGTAATGATCCGATCTTCGGACCCTTCTAAAGGTTCATCAATTTTGATTGAAGCTCCAGACTCATGCCGAATTTGTTTAATCCGCTGACCAGCTTTGCCAATAATAGATCCAGCCAAATCTTTGGGAATAGTTACTTGCGTAGTAATAATAGGTCCACCAAGATCACCATAGGAGCCACGACGCCCTGCATAGGAATAATCATATCCAGAGCCACCCTGTGGTTCGTAAGCCATCTGCCACTCTGACGGGCTCCATGTATCTATTGCAGAATCCCAAGTTTCATCTGCACTGAAACCAACCATGCCATCATAGCGATCTCCTGGTCTCCCTCTTCTGTCATAAGCCATTAGATCTCCTCCTCTAGGTGGTGGTGGTGGAGGAAGCAGAAGATCCCGGAGCTCTGCTACCGCCCCGGCCACCTCGTCCAGGAGGTGGTGGAGGAGGTCCTCGACGAGGGCTCATATCGTCATAATCTCTTTTAGATGGAGGCATTGGTCACCCACCCAGACCAGGAGGCATTCTATCAAAACCACCTCTTCCTCGCATGGGAAATCACACAGGACGTCCACGTCGGTCACCGAACATCATTGTAAAACCACCATAATCATCTGTTTCATCATAAAAATTGGGATCGTCCTTTGATGGGTGACTCAGACATAAGATCAAGGATGATCTCTATGCACTCTACAACTCTATCAGGTTTTCCTCCAATAAGAACGACTGTCAGTGGAATGAGGACAGCATTCCTGGAAAAGTTTGTTGTCTGAGTGTTCTATGGAAGTTCATTGATTTTAGCACCTTTGACCCCAATAATTCCTCCCGCCAGACTCTGATGAATCAACAGCCTCAACTCGCAGTCAAAGTCGCTTCCTTTATAGTGTTGGTAATTTAAGCATTCCACAGTATCAGATTCCAGCAGGAGCTGGCTGGTTGCAGTGGGTGATGGCAACTGCAGGCCCTCTTCTGAGGTACGGATGATTTTCTTCAGAATTTCTCCAATTATTTCAATATCAGCACTGATACTCAATATGCGCTCGGGGCCACTGCTGTCTGGGACTGAAACACTGGCATTGTAGTCTGTGTGAAGAGCCTTAATGTTCTTGCCTCCTTTCCCAATCACGGCCCCAGCATCCTTGCTCTGAAGCAGAATGAGCAGCTCAACCATCTCATCAGTGTTCCTGGATCTTTTGAAAGCTTGTTCCTCTTCCATATCTTCTGCAGAACGTTTACCAAATTCACCATTGGTTTCAGTGTTGGGGAAGGTTTCTTCTGGCTGTTCAGTTTCCATTTTCTTGTATTAAATGGGCACTCTGACCTGTAGACCGCGAACAAGCAGATCGCCGGCAAGGCGTCGAGGTCGGTGCGGCAGAGAAACACACCTGATCACGCTTATATTTTATTTTATTTTTAATGTTTTATTGTGAATTACATCATGAGAGAACTTTAATTTTACATTCATTCCGTCGTATATCATTTCATTGCCATGGTTCCAATCCCCTCCATGCATCGTCTTCCGATCTTCTGACCAAAGGGCATATCCTAGAAGCCCGTCCTCTACACTTCCCCCCACCCCGAGTCTTCTGCCCACTGTCTCTCTCCCTCTCTGGATCCAAAATCCCCAGCCGCTTCATCCCTCCAAGTCATCTTCTCTGTCTCCATCTCAGGCATCCCTGCTTCTCTGGGTAGGGTCCCGCTCTAGGCTCTTCTCCGTTGGTGGTCCCAGAGACCTCCACTCCTACACTGGAGAAATAATCGCTCCCTGTGGTAACTAACTTTCAAAGTTACTTTGAGGTCGTGTGACCACAGGAGGGGCGCGGTCAGCCCTAGAGGGGCGAGCGCCCACTTGTGCACTAGCCGCAGCCCCAGGTAGGGGAGGGGGGAGGGAGAGGGGCGGCGAGTACACACTGACACTGGAGGGAAGCGGCACCTGCCGGAAGTTGAAATTGAAATTGACAAAGGTTCATTACGTATTAAATTTTTGTGACTTCAGAAGATGTTCTGAAGTCACAAAGAGTAGATATGGTTAAGAGGCATCAATGGCGGTGGCGACGACGAGGATCCTCAGTCTTGGGGTGGGCTCCGCTGCGCAGGCCAAGCAGTGCGAACGGCTCGGCTGTCAGAGGCAAGGCGGCGGCCCTAGGAATGCGCCATGGCAGCGTATTAGAAGGGCGGCGCTCACTCGGGCCGCGGCGCCCTCTGGCGGGGCCGGACGTGGGGAGCCCCTGGGCTGCCGGCCCGCTCCAAGACAACGCTCCCGCGAGCGCCCCGCCTGAGGAGGACACGGAGGAGCGGGCGATGGAGGAGCCGAAGCAGGAGGGCGAGACCAAGATCCAGGAGCACGAACCTGAGCACTGTTTCTCTAAGTGGGAGCGGCAGTGCCTGGCCGAGGCCGAGCAGCTGCCGCCCGAGCTGCAGGAGGAGGCAGAGGCGGCCGCGCAGCCCGAGCACAAGCAGCATAAGCTGTGGCACCTCTTCCAGAACGCGGCCACCGCCGTGACCCAGCTCTACAAAGACCTAGTGTGTCAGCAGCCAGGACCTTCTCTCTGGGTTCCCTTCCAAAACGCAGCCACCGCCATCACCAATCTTTACAAAGAAAGAGTGGATACCTATCAGCGAAGCATTGATATTGGCATTCAGATTGGCTATCTGCGACGCAATAAGGATGTGTTGGCATGGGTGAAAAAACGCAGAAGGACTATACAGAGAGAAGATTTGATCAGCTTCCTGTGCGGGAAAGTTCCTCCACCACGGAACTCTAGAGCTCCCTCAAGAATGACAGTAGTGTCCCCTAACCTAGCTATTCTAACTGAAACTAGCTCATCTGTAGAGACTGATTTGCAACCCTTGCGGGAAGCTCTGCATGGTCTTACTGGTGCAATGGCTAGTTTAAGCGTGTGTTCGAGTACCCCAGGCTCTCCTACACATGTAAACAGTGGATCAAATGCTAGTCGAAGGAGAAATGATGTCGATTTGAACACTTGCTTATCAGAAGAAATGGGTCTCCACTTGGATAACGGTGGAACTAGAAAGCGTACCGCAGCCCAGTGTGGCGGTGTCATTACAGACTCACCAACCCATAAACGCAAAAGAATCATCTAGACTGCAAACATTTTCCACACCCACCATGCTGCTTGAAAGCCACTTGATCCTCAGCATATACTGTTATTGCAAAGAGACCATCACCATCGTCCCTCGTTCACTGTTTAAGACATGTGAATTCTATAGTGGTTGCCATAAAGGAAGTTCTAGGTATTTATGGTAGATGCCTCCGGTAACTGGCTTTCCGAAAACTATAATCCTAGCAGAGGACATCAGATGTTGTGTAGTCGTTAGCAAGATCATCATAGGCAAACATATATCCGTTCCAAGGCTAAAAGTGACCTTAACCGTATTTATTCTCAAAGGAGAAAGGAAATATCAGATGTTTTATTTGGTTATAGAATGCTTTTTTTTTTTTGTCCTTCATTTCCTGTTGTTGTGTTAAGTGTTTTGCTTCAACAGTATTGCCAGTCTCCTAAAAATGGTCTTAAAAACCATGATTTGGCTTCCTTGTCAAATCTGCAGGCTTCCATTTGTCTTTTCTTTTTGTAGCAGCAGCACTGTACCACACACCTGCTTCCCCTTGAGAACTATTGGACGTGCCCGTTTTTCGTTTCAAAGCAGTTCCTAATTCTGGTGATTGTGTAAAGAGGTGCTGTGCTGGTCATGCAATTAATACTTCCCACTGAATCAATACACAGAGCGTTCCTGGAATCTGTGTGTGTGTGTGTGTGTGTGTGTGTGTGTGTGTGTGTGTGTGTGCTGGTCATGCAATTAATACTTCCCACTGAATCAATACACAGAGC
>NW_006408969.1:861297-862540 GCF_000296735.1 Chrysochloris asiatica
TGGGGGACCAGGATAGTCTTGTGTGTCTTGGTCATCATTGATTTTCCTCCCAAATGCCCTACTTTGTGCAGTTCCTGTTGGAATGGGTGGAAGATAAAGGTCAGTTGTATCTGCTAATAATGTCATCACAACTCCAATAGCCAAACCCGCCTGTCGCCATCCCCTTTCCTTCTTCCCCTAAAAAGCCCCATGTGGAATCTCACTCTTAAAAAGCTGGAATCACATGAAGGGTCTGCACACATTAGGTGGCAGGAAAGGAAACATTGGCAACGAATTCCTCTTTGGAGTAAATATTAAGACGTCTTGTAACGACAATGTTTTAGAGCATGCTTCCTCTTCGTTTCTAATTTCTTGAACTGAGTGGTAGTCTTCAGTAGATGAAGAACTGATGTCAGCCTGCCAGGTACCGTAATTTATTCTCTCCTATTATATATCCAGTAGGACAGTGAGACTGCTTCCTTGAAAACTTGTAGTCCAGTATCAGTTACTTCCTGTTTTTAATCCTTTAAAAGACCACTACAAATCAGTGTAAGGGTTTTTCTGGTAATTACTCACAGCACTTTGTTAAAGTTTGCAATTTCTGCAACCGTTTAATAATACTTTTCTGTGAAGACACCTTGCTAAGTTAACTATAATATTCACTGACTAGATGTGATGTGAATGGGGATGTTAGAAAAGTGTGCATTGAAGTTCTGTATTCATAATAGCTGTAGCCCTTATTTTAAGAAGAGAATTCCATACTAAAACTAGGAACAGAAGTTGAGGTATTTCTCCATGTTTGCAAAAGTGGATCATTATTTGTTTGACTGTCATAGCAAGAAGAATTATAGCAATCTGTCATATTTTCCCTGAAAGCGGGCAAGCCTATTTATTGGAATATTCTCAGTCGTCTTCCCTTTGGAGTATACCAAGTCATGTATTTGGAGTTCCCTGGGGTTTTTGCTCCTTGTAAAAAGTTAGGTTTGGGGTTGGGATTAGGTGGTATGAGATGTTAACTTCTGACTGGCCAGGGCCCCCATTCCCGAAGGATGTTGAACATTGAATCTTCCCTTTATAATTGATTCTAATTCCTCTTTCCAAGTTGAATGACTCATTTTTTTTCCTTGTTTTTGTTTAAATTGGTGCTCTAAAACTTCCAGGACCCTTTACTCTCAGTTGTCAAATTTTGATAAAACGTGTGCCATTTGGTAAGAGAAAGTAGGTCTTAATGTCTGCCAGAACACAACTTATATGCCTTATTGGC
>NW_006408969.1:862920-866643 GCF_000296735.1 Chrysochloris asiatica
CCCGGCTGGTAACTGAAAGGTTGGTGGTTCAAGACCACCCAGCAGCACCATGAAAGAAAGATCCAGGCAATCTGCTTCTGCAAAACTTCAATACAAGAAAATGCCATGGAGTTCTACTTCTGTAACACAGGGGATAGCAATGAATTGGAAATGACTCGATGGCACAAGATAACAACATGGCCAAAGCCAGATTAACAAGAGCTCTTAGGGAGTGGCTGAAGGAAGAAGGGATGAATCTGAGCATCTATTCCTGTATTATTTTTTTTTAATATTCCCAGGGGATCGGCAGGAAGCAAGGAGTATCCACCTGAAAGGCCAGGAGGCTCTAGTGGACATCCATGGAGCATGCTGAGGCTAACAGGGCTAGATCTTTCTCTGCTGTTGCTTGAACTGGCTGAATTGATCTGCAAACTTTGGAATCCCCATCTCCTGTCATTTTGATGCAGAGAAAATCATTGCCTGGGAAGAGGAGTCTCCAGAAGCTACAGTTACTGAACTCAGGAGATGGGGAGAGATTCCAGAGCATTCACCTGTCCATTCTTCCCACGTACCTTCCACCAACACCAATTGCTGTCTGCTTGTTTGCCCAACACCAGGCTTATTGTTGGGTGCTGGAGGTTGGGCCACAGAGCTCACAGTTTCTTGGGGAATCCAAGGAGTGGGGGCACAGACGGAGAAGACAAGGGAAGCACTTCCAGGCAAAACCTAACAGTTTGGCAGTTTTCCTTGCATATTCGGAAGCTTTGATTCATTCAAACAGCTGCTGACTATCTTTCATAATTACACCCTTAGATCCGATCTGGACACTCACCAACCCTTTCACTCAGTGGACTCTGGGTGTCCTTTCCTGGGAATGCCACCATCTGGTGGTGAGAGGCCCTGGGTCTGTCCTGACACCTTCAAGCACCTTCTGGAATGTGACCACAGCCCCCAAACTTGCAAATCCATCCTGTGGTTGGTGCACTGTGTGAAGGGACAAGAGTGGATGGCAAAATGCGTATGCTTTGTTCTCCCACAAGAGCAGAGCTGCAGTGCTTGTGCATGGTCTCTCCACCCACGGCCACAGATATGAGCGTCTCTATGGAAAATAGTGCCCATGGCAGTTAGCTTCACTTGCTGAATGAGTGAGTGCTCACAGGAGGCAGTGGAAGGGGACAAACTACCGTGGTGATTCCATGATTGCCAACAGAAACTGCTCAGTGGCGCCTCCTTCCTATGGTATTGAGAGCAGGTGCCATACCTGCATTTCCCAAATGTCACTGGAGTACATCCTCTCTGTCCTCATGGCAGCGGCTCTAACGCATTCATTCATTCCAATATACAACGATTGAGAACCTGGTAGGATAAACACTGGATAGCTAATCACAAGGTCAGCAGTTCAAACCCAGCAGCTGCCTCTCAAAAACCCTATACAGGGTTGCTATGAGTTGCAACCAACTCAACAGCACTTAAAAACAACCACCACTAGCCACAAGGTAGGTGGTTCAAGCCGACCAGCCACTCTGGAAGAAAGATGAGGCTTTCTGATCCATAAAGATTTACAGCCTTGGAAACCCTATACAGAATGTCTCTGAGTCAGAGTCTACTCAACGGCACACCATCACCACTTCTATAAAGACTGAGTCTCAGAAACCCTATACAGGGTCACTGCGAGTGGAAATCGACTCAGTGGCAGTGGAACTAAGTGTGTACTATGTACTCCAGGACTGTGGCTCTGAGTCAGGCTCTGGGTTTGAATTTTCTGAATCCTGAGACACCACTAAATCTTTACCTCCCACACGATTCTTTATACACAGCTGATATTCCATGAAGGTTTGCTGAGTGACTAAACAAAATTCTTACTCCTCTGCTGGCTGAGTACATGAATATTTCGGTAAGAGTTGCAAAGGTGCCCTGGTGGCACCGTGGGTTAAGCACTGGGTTGCGAATCACGAGGTCAGCGGTTGAAACCCAGCAGCTGTTCTGCAGGAGGCTGTCTATTCTTTCAAAGATTCATAGTCCCAGAAGGCTTGAGGAGCAGTAGTTCTGCTCTGTCCTATAGGGCTGCTATGAGTCTGGATTTCAGCCTGGCCCAAACCATAGGCTTGGTGGTTTGAACCCAACCAGGGACACCGCAGAAGATAAGTCTGGTGGCCTGCTTCTGTAAAGATTTTAAAAGCAGAATCTGTTCCGAGTCAATGCCAACTGGTAGAGAGAGACCCTATAGACTGACTCAAACTGCCCCATGGGGTTTCCAAGACTGTAAATCTTTATGGGAACAGAAAACCTCATCTTTCTCTGGAGGAGTAGCTAATGGTGGACTTGAACCATTGACCTATTAGTTAGCATCTGAGGACAACCCACTGTGCCACCAGGGCTCCTCCAGGAAAAATTAAATCCACTGAAGACCCTATGGAGCACAGTTCTGTAGCACAAGGGGCTGCCATAAGCTACGATTTTTAAATTTTTAATTTCTGTGTAAACCGTCTTGTTTGGCAGACTTTTGACATTCCAGATTTCTAGAATCACGAGGGTCAGCTTAAGGTGGCTTTTCCCCACAATTCCATGCTATGTCAGAGGTAGGTAGATCCTATTCACACTCACAAATGGGTTCTATGATTAAGGGATTTGGGGTGGGGAAACACTGGGCTCAGTAGATGTCGTTCTAACACTTAAGAAATTCCAAAGCAAAATTCAAACTGCTTCACCCCAACACCCTTTTCCCAGGTGCATCCCCACATCTGCAGGAAGACAGGAACTACCTATCTTTAGGTCTCTATTTAAACATCCGCCCTTTCAGTTTTCATTCATGTGCCCCTTCCTTCTGTAAGCTGTTTTTGGACTGGCTGGAGCACTCACTAAAACCATTAAGCAAGCTGCTGTTTCATTGTTGTTTTGTTTTTTCCTCTATATCAGAGATTGGCTAACCATGGCCCATGGGCTAAATCAGTCCCACTGCCTGTTTTTATAAATAAAGCTTTATTAGAACAAAACCCTGTCCATTTGTTACACAGTACCTGTGGCTGCTTTCAAGGTACTGTGACAAGGTTGAGTGTTTGTGACGGTGACCGTATGGCCCCTAGAGTTCAAAATATTAATTTGTAAATTGATTTATAATGAAAAGCTGAAAATACTTATAATTTTTAAAAAATGGTTATTCTCTGGCAAATAATCACAGAAAAGCTTGCTGACCCCTGTTCCAGATTGTGGAGAACTCAGTGACCTAAAATATTGAGCTTCTTCAAAGAAATGACATTCTCCTCTCCTTTAGCTAAAATTAGGTATCATTGAGTTGACACTGACTTGTGGCAACCCATGTGTGCCAGAATAGAACTGTGCTCCACAGGGTTTTCAATGGCTGATTCTCAGAGGCCTTTCTTCCAATTTGATGGTCTTGAACCACCAACCTTTTGGTGAGCAGCAGAGTATGTAAACTGTTTGCACCACTTGGGGGTGCCTATGTATTCAAAGCCCTTACAGTATTCTGGCTGAGACTCACCCCCGCAAGGTTGCTGTGGCTGTGTGCAACAATGCCGACTCATAGTGGCTAGAGGACAGAGTAGAACTACCCCATAGGATTTCCAATGCTATGATCTTTACAAGGAGCTCTGGTAGCGTAGTGGTTACGAATCGGGCTGTGAAACCTCAAGGTCAGCAGTTCGAAACTACCAGCTGCTCCATGGAAGAAAGATGAAGCTTTCTGCTCCCGTAAAGATTTACAGCCTCGGAAACCCTGTGCAGGGT
>NW_006408969.1:868064-869527 GCF_000296735.1 Chrysochloris asiatica
ACTGAAGTGGGAGGCTAGAGGAACACCAGTTTGATCCATAACCTTAACCATCACAGCCATCTCCTGTGAGGAACTCAATCACCTGAAACCCTGGACTTCCTCAGGGAACCGCTGTGGTGCTTAAGGTTATGTATCAAATAGGCTGGGCCATGATGCCCAGTGGTTTAGCAGCTATGCAATGACCTAATGTAGCAGTTATTCATGACTTTGGTGATTATGTAGTGATATAATTTGGCAGCAATGTAATGAAGTGACTTGGCAGTTCGGTAATTATTCAATTTGGCAGCTATTAATGATGTAGATTGGAAGCTACGTAATTTGTAATTTGACAGTTATTAACAATATAATTTGGCAGCTATATAGTGATGTAATTTGGCAGTGATAATGATGTAATTTGGCAGCTATGAAACCATAGAATTACTAGATTAAATCCTTTAGCCACAGAACTCATTTTTTGATCTGATGTGGTCATCCTCCATTTTCACATAATGCAAATTTTCAAATAACCTGGTTATTGGAACCACACCATGTCCATAGGTGAGGAATAGGTATATTACACTAGAGATGATTTTATACAAAGGTGCCTATTAGTGAAATGGTTAAGCGCTTGGCTGCTAACTGAAGAGTTATTGGTTCAAACCCACCCTGCAGTTCTGTGGAAGAAAGACCTCATGATTTGCTCCCGTAAAGATTACAGCCTAAAAAATTCTATTCTGTAACACGTGGGATCACTATGAGTTGGAATTGATTGGACAGAGCCCAACAACAACAATTACACAGAAAACCGACCCTCCAATGCTGGGTCTTTGGATTGTTCTCAATTGTTCATCATTATAATCAACCTTGCAGTGAACTTCCCCATGTGATTATTTCCCCAAGATAAATGTTGCCTAGAAGTGGGCTTGCTGGTGCCAAGGGTGCATATGTTTTCTTGTTTGGGTTTATTTAGTTTTCTTCAGAGTTTTGGCATATTCTTAAGAGACCTTTGCAACAAAGAGGAGCACATCTGATGCTCAGCTGAAAGGTTCAAAGGTCAAGGTTCTAAGGTTCTCCTCTGGAACAGACCCAATAAAGATGCCTGCTGAGCAAGAAATCAGGGCACGTGGCTGGCCCTGCCCTCATTTGAAACTTTACTGGTCCCGGTTTATGGCATGATCATAATAAACTTGATTGCAAGGGTTCTGAGGGCAGTTCGAGTGACTCACAGAGGAGTCCTTGGACAGGCCTGGCATTGGAAGAGTGGGCTATAAGGAAGACCTAGCCAGGAACTGATGCTCACTGCATGTGGAAATCAACCCATAAGCTCAATTCAGTGTGCATTTTGTAAGCACAGTGTGTGTGTGCCAGGTACAATGGACAGTGGGAGTCGTTGATGGTTTTAGAGCTGGGGAGTGCCATGCTGAGACTTTCCCAGAGTTTGAGGTTGGAAAAAGGTGAGTGCCCTGATCTCTCTTAGGAAGCCT
>NW_006408969.1:887286-889439 GCF_000296735.1 Chrysochloris asiatica
AATCTGTCTAGGCGGAGCTGATGAAATGAAATGCAGAAAGGTCACTTGTGATACAATAGTGAATGATTATTATCAGGACTGATTGTGAGGGTTGGAAATGTAAAGGTAGATGTTTTGTAGAAAAGAAGGGAGCAGAGTTCTTTAGGACCATCAACAGAGAAGACCCGAGAGTGGGACCCTACCCAGAGAAGCAGTGAGGCCCGAGATGGAGGCAGAGACAATGACGTGGATTGATGAAGCGGCTGGGGACTTTGGATTCAGAGAGGGAGAGAGACTGTGTGCTGAAGAATGGGGTGGGGGGAGTAGAGGGGCGGGTTTATAGGGTATACTCTTTGGTCGGTTGATGATGCATGGAGGGGATTGGAACCATGGCAATGAAACTATTACGGTGGAATGAATGTAAAACTAAAGTTATCCCATGTAAAATATATCATTCACAATAAAACATGGGGAAAAAAAAGTGGGCTTACATTCATCTACAGGTCAGTGGTTCGAACCCATCAGCTGTTGTGTGGGAGAAAGCCCAAAGGAGTCTGCTTTCCAACCTGGGAAACCTGACAGAGCAGTTCTGCTCTGTCCTCCAGGGTCACTGTGAGTCTGGATTGGCTCACCAGAAAGGGGATGGGGAGGGGAGAATAAGGAGTTATTGCTGAGGAGGTACTAAGTGTCTATTTGGAATGATGACAAACATTTAGAAATGAATAGTGGTAGTACATACAACATGCTACATGTGATTAATCACTGAACTGTACACTTAAAAAAGGTTAAAATAGCAACATTTTTATTATACATATTTGACCACATTTAAATAATTTTAGTAAAGGAAAACCTGAAATGATGGTAAAGACTGAAGCAGTGTTCCCAGGCTGTGATGGTCTGAGTCCATCTCTGACCACCAGGCAGCCTCCTGCCTCACTCCACCTCTGTGCTGCCCCAGGCCTCCAGTCTGCAAGGCCATGTCCTCTCCTGGTTTTCCCAAGAAGATAACTGTGCCTCCCATGCCCTCCGGCAGCCAGCTGACTCCCAGCTTCCCAGGGTCCTCATAAACACACTGGGCCTGGCGCTGCCAGCCTCAGGGCACACAGGCAGGCCCACTCCTGGCACAGAACCCAGGCCTCCGCGAAGCTGGAGAAGCATATCTGTCCCAACCACCAAAAGGACAACCGGATGAACAGTTAGTTACCAGTGGATTCCACAGCTTTGTCCTTTGGCACCCATTAAGTGCTGGGTCCTGGGGAAGCCTGGGAGCGACCACCAACACTGTGGTTAAGGTGACTAGCAACCCCTTGTGAAAGGGAACATGAGGGTTATATTTGCTGATGTCTTTACAGGAAGAGATCACCAGGTCTCTCTCTAGTGAAGCCACAGGCTCTATGGGAACTGTCAACCTTTTGTCAGACATAGACTGCTCAATCATTGCACTACCAAGACACCTTGGTAGCAATAATGACCATCATCAGTCAAGTCACCATCATGAACTCTTCATCAATTCTGGGACAACACATTAAATGTACTCGCTCACCTGATCCTCCGAACCACCCTCTCAGGAGGAGGTCAGATTGTGTCCATTTGATGGATGCAGACAACAAGACTTGGGGAAGTCGAACAGTTTGCTCAAGTGGTAGAACCAGGATTTGAACTCTAGAGCCCAACCTGTTAATCCCTGCAGCCTCACCAATGCTGTTATTAAGCACTAGCCATGTACTAAGGAGCTCTGGTGGTGCCGTGGGTTAAGCACAGCACTGCTAACCAGTAGGTCAATGGTTCAAACCCACTAGGTGGCTCCCTGGCAGAAAGATAATGCAGTCTGCTTCCAAGAGAGGGACAGCCTTGGAATCCCTATGGGGCAGTTCTACTCTATCCCATAGGGTCGCACAGAGTCCAAATTAACTTGATGGCAACTAAGAAGCAGGTATAAAGGTTAACCAGTGGGTTGGTAGCCAAAAGGCTGGGGTTTGGAACCCACGTGGTGGGCTCCGTGGATCCACCCTGGTAAAGACTAAAACCCTATGGGACAGTCTAATTCTGTCACATGGGGTCAATATGAGTTGAAAATCAATTCGATAGCACCCAACAATAACCACCACCATGGATTAGGCCCAAGGCTCCATGGGTACAATTTCTGTTAATCCCTTCAACATGCCCCTGGGGTT
>NW_006408969.1:890084-895717 GCF_000296735.1 Chrysochloris asiatica
CTGGTCCCTACTGATAACATGTCCAAAGAACATGAGCCAAAGTCTTATATCCTCACAATTGTTGCTTTGTTTGAACCCACTGTTGCATTCACTGCATCAGTCCATCTCGTTGAGTGACTTAACAGCTCTAACTCAATGAAGGACACTGAGATGGGTAGATGACTCTGCATTACGTGGGTTGGCCTAACGGTCCTTGTAAGGGAGAAAGGAGGGTTAGAGTTAGATATGGAAATTCTGTAATGGCAGCAAAGATTGAAGTGGTGTGGGACTACAAGCCATGGAAGGTGGGCGGCTTCCAGAAGTTGGAAATGAGAAGGAAGCGGAGTCCTCCCCTAAAGCCTTCAGAAGCAATGCTGTTTGCAGATCTGTATCAGGGGGCTTCAAAAAGTTTGTGGAAACATTCATTAACTTTTCATTCCATTTTTCTACAAACTTTTTGAAATCTCCCACTATTCAGATGCTGACCTTTAGAACTCTGGGAAAATGTGATATGTACTGTTTAGGCTGTTACACTGAAAATGAACACAGAGCCTAACCAGGATGGGGAGACACAGACAGAGAGGAAGGCTTCCAGAGGGAGGTAATAAACCCAAAGTTCTGTCTGAATAAACCCAAAGTTCACATCTCTGTGAAGTTCTTTGTCTGGATTGGCACCTCAAACCCTCATTCTTGCCGGATAGATCTTTTACAACATTGGATTCTGTGAGGTAAATCCTAGTACCACACTTTTATATTGCTCCTTAAATTTACCACCACTCATCAGTAAGGAGCCCTGGAGGTACAGTGGGTTAAGAGTTACACTGCTAACAGCAAGGTCTGTGGTTTGAATCCATCAGGAGAAAGATGAAGCTGTCTGCTCCCATAAATATTTATAGGCTCAGAAACCCTTTAGGATAGTTCTACTATAGGGTCACTATGAATTGGAATCAATTTGACAGCAGTGGGCTTGGTTTTCTGGGTTTTGTCTGTCAGAGGCTTGCAAGTTGCTATGGTACTAGAAGCTGGGCCCCTAGAATTTCAAATACCAGCAGTGGCATCCATGATGGATAGGTTTCAGCAGAACTTCCAGACTAAAACTAGGTAAAAAGGCTACTTTCTTCTTCAGAAAACCCACAGTGAAAAGCCTCTGAATCCCAACAGAAACATATTGCCCAGTGATGGACTCAAAGGAGCCAATAGTTGTGAAGATGGCGCAGGACCAGCCAACGTTACATGGGCTGCCATGAGTCAGGGCCGGCTTGATGCAATGAACAACAGCTTAAATTTAAAACTTAATTTAGGACCATCAAATGCAATTTTGAAATCAGTGCCCAGCTTCACTCACCACATTTCAAGTTCTAAAAAGGCACCGCTGTATGGGCAGTGGCTACTTCATTTAATACTGCCATCCTCACAAACAGGTCTAATGCACAGTGCTATACAACTGCCATACCCAGATGGGGAAACTGAGGCTTGAGGAGGGGAAGTCACATGGGCAGGAAGAGACAAAGCTGACACTCCAAATTTAGATCTCTGGTGGTGCTGTGGGTTAGGCACTTGCCTGCTAAAGAAAGGTAAGCAGTATGAAGGCACCAAGTGCTCCCATAAAAACTGTTGCTTTATTGCATGCTGTTGAGATGGCTCCTGCTCATAGCACCTCAAGTACAACAGAACGAAACGCAGCTTGGCCCTGCACCATCCTCACATGTTTGAGCCTTTTGTTGTAGCCCATCTCCTGAGGGTCTTCCTCATTTCCACTAACCTTCTGCTTTATCAAGCAGGAATATTCCCTCTTGTTAAGATGTCCAAAGTACATGACACCAAGTCTCACCACCCTTGCTTCTAAGGAGCATTATGGCTGTACTTCTTTCAAGACAGATTTGGAAATCCTGTGGGGCAGTTCTGCTCTACCCTTCAAGGTCATTATGACTTGAAATCAATGCCATGGCAACCTGTTTTAATTTTATTGTCAGCCTTCTCAACAGGGGGCAGATAGGCATGAGCAAACTTGGCTGATGTACACACCCCAGACCCAACCTTTATTTAACTTTACCACAAATTATGCACCCATTGTAAGGACTCATAAGTGCCCTCCAGCATCACTGCAGACAATTTATTTTGACCTCTTTGTCCCTCTGCCTTAAATGCAGGGTGCACAGAGGTGGGCAAAGTACAGTCCTTGGGTTAATGAAGGGTCCATTTGCCCAGGTTCCAGGGGATAAAGTGGCTCATTCCAGATACAGAGGATCTGTGGTTTAGGCTCAAGAGTGTCCCCATGTGCCCATGATCAGCCACTGTCCCTCTGACCTGTGCATTTACCATCTTTATTAACTGGTGTTCAGGGTGCTAAGAAAAATCTCTACCTACAACGCGAGAACTGTATCATAGGCTCATGACAATGGCGTGGTGTCGTTTCTAAGGTTGCCTCTGCAACCTACCAACAATTCTCTTCTGATTCACTGATTGAGATATGAGTTATAATGAGCACCATCAAATCTTCTACACTTTTAGCTAAAGGCAGTAACACAGAGGTTCAGGAAAAGATATAAAAATCTAATTAATAATAATCTTTAAATTCATCCCCTCAGGGGTAGGGAAACGGGTAATGAGAGAACAGAGACAGAAAAGAAACTTCTCAGTGTCTACACTTTAGTAAGAGGAGCCCTGGTGGCACAGTGGGTTTAGTGTTGGGCTGCTAACCAAACGATGGGGCAGTTCAAGCCCACCAGCTGCTCCTCCAGAGAAATACGAGGCAGTCTGCTCCCACAAAGGTTGACTATTTCTGAAACCCTAGAGGCAATTTTACTCTCTCCTATAGGAGTCCTGGTGTGGCGCTGTGGGCTAATGTGTCAGTCTGCAAAGTCGTTTGAACTGCAAGTTCGGTGGTTCAGCTGCTCCTTGGAAACCCTATACAGGGTCGCTATGGGTCAGATTGATTCGACAGCACTTAACAACAATAGGGGTTAGGATTCTGGTGTGGCACTGTGGGTTAATGAGCCAGATTGCAAAATTGTTTGAACTGCAAGGTCACCAGCTGCTTCTTGAAAACCTTACATACGGTTGCTATGGGTCGGAACCGACTCAATGGCACTTAACAACAACATAGGGGTTAGGGAAGGAGGTCTGGTAGCATAGTGGTTACGAATCGGGATGCTAGCCTTAGGGTCAGCAGTTCGAAACTACTCCATGGGAGAAAGATGAGGCTTTCTACTCCCATAAAGATTTACAGCCTCGGAAACCCTATATAGGGTCGCTATGAGTCAGAACTGACTCCACGGCACAGTACCACCACCACCTCCATAGGAGTTAGGGCATCCTGGTATGGCGCTGTAGGATAAGCACTCGACCACAAGGTCGGTGGCTCAAACTCACCAGCCGCTCCTTGGAAACCCTGTAGAGGGTCACAATGTGTTGGAATCAACTCAACGGCACTTAACAACCACAACAAGGTACAGTATAGCCATTAAAACCCCAGATTTTGTTGTAGGAGATGCACATGGAGAGGTACAGAAATAGGACTATACAAGAATAAGTTAAAAATATATATATTGCTACAAAGCCATAGAACCCTTTATTAAACAAAAATAGGAAAATGTGAAGTTACTGTTTCTTGGCATATCCTCCATGTAGGTCTACACATTTCTGAAGTAAGAACTTTTGCGCATCAGAAAATATCATTAGGAAAGTACAAACAGCAAACCACACACTGGGATAAAATAGTAATTACACACATACAAGAGGGAGCTTCAAAAAGATCATGGAAAATGGAATTAAATGATAATAGAATCTTTCCATGAACTCCCCCCTTGAATTTATCGGTTGCAATTGAGTCCATTCCAACTCCTGGCACACGAATCTAACTTTGTGAAGTAGAAAATCACAAAGAACTCGATCCAGAATACATGCAGAATGCTTCCTAATGAACAAGAAAAAGGTAGTGCAGCTGTGCTGGTTTGTTTGTTTAATGGACAAAAGCCTGAAATGGAGATTTCACACACAGAAAAAAAAAAATCTCCACATGATCAATAAACACATGAAAAGATGATCACCAGGAAAACACAAATTAAAAATATGTGACATTACCACCCATCTGTCATAATGATCAATAGCAGAGCAGCTGACTTTAGCAAGTTCCAGCAAGGACTTGGAATGACCAGAATGGATTTTAAATTGGTACAACCACATTGGAAAACTGTCTGGCCATACTAGCGTTGTGACCCAGAAACTTCACTCCAAAGCTCTCAGCTATTCATCCAGACTCCAAAATAGAAGTCTATGATGAATGAACGTGTCAGTGGTGAGTTCAGGTTGTACCAGAAGCCCAGCTGTCAGAGAAGGGCAAAATCCATAAGGTGAGTGTGGAGATGGGCTGCTCTCTGGCTCCCCAAACCTATTTCTTTTATCTTTATAAGATACACACAAGGCCCCATCCAAACATTCTTGCTGTTGAAGTCCCTGCTCACTGTCACACTGTTAACAATAGCAGTAAAAAGGGGAAAGAGACTAAATGTCCATCAGTAGATGAATGGAAAAACAAAAAGTGGTCCATACACAGGACAGAATACAACTTAGTCATGAAAAGAAATGAAGTCCTTATGCAAGCCACGTCATCAAGTTGAAAGAAAAAGTCAGACATAAAGGGACTAATACTGTATGATCCCACTTATATTAAATATCTAGAACAGGCAAGCATATAAAAGCATAAGGTTATTAGTGGATAAGGGGAAGGGGGCCAGGAGGCAAGGAGAATGGGAACTCATTGCTTGGGGGTCATGAAGCTTCTGGTAAGGGTGATAGAAGGGTTTGGAAATAGATGGGGGTGATAGCTGGACAAGATAAAATGATTTATATATGATCAAAGAGTTGAAATGACTAATATTTTTTACCAATGTATTCGTTGTTGTTGAATCATTTCTGAATCAAAGCGAGTTCATCTGTACAACAGAACAAAACAGCACCAGGTCCTGTACCATCCTCACAACAATTCCCATTGTATCAATCAGCTCATTAGGGTCTTCCTCTTTTCCACTGAGCCTGTACACTACCAAACATGATGTCCAAGTATATGTACTACACACACAGAACAACAAAAAACACAGCCTTGCTTTTCACCTCCAGCAATGAAGCTCCAAAACACCCCTCTTAGTCCAGAGAGGGCTCTTACCTCAACATCCTGCCACACAATCAGCTTTCAGAATAGCCACTCAAGGATCAGTTCTGCATGAGTCACTGTAAGCCCCTCTCCTGAAGGCCACTAACTTGGCCTTGTTACAGATAACACTACACAACCTTACATTTTCATAAACACTGCCTGCTTTCAGCTCTCCCAGACCCTCATTTTTGCCCAGTATAATCACCAGTTGCCCAGCACAGCCCTCAGAGGACGATGTGGTCAGGGAATAATAACATGGGACCCGAGGCCTGGAGTTCCGGCTCAGTGTCCGTCAGAGTTCAGACTTCTAGAGTTGACTGGCTGGCCATCAAATCCCAACTCTGTCTCTACCAGCTGTGTGACCGTAGGCAAGTCACTTCACCTCTCTGAGTCTCGGAGTCCTCAGCGATCAAATGGAAGCAAAGGTTATGTACTTTATTGGCTTTTATGTGGATTCAACGAAATCATTTCAATGTGAAATGTTCCACGTATGCTATCAGTG
>NW_006408969.1:896932-904894 GCF_000296735.1 Chrysochloris asiatica
TGTTATTTATTAGTCCAGTTGTGAAGATTTTTGTTTTCTTTACATTGAGATGCAATCCAGACTGAAGGCTGTGGGTTGTGATGTTCATCGGTAATCATTTTTAAGTCTTCTTCATTTTCAGAAAGCAAGGGCATATATCTGCATACCACAGGTTGTTAATGAGTCTTCCTCCAATCCTGAATGTCACATTCTTCCTCATATTATCCATCTATTTGGAATATGTGCTCGCCATACAGATTGAATAAATATGGTGAAAGAATACATCTTTCCTCATTTTAAATCATTCATTATCCCTTGGTTCTGCCTCTTGGTCTATGTACAGGTTCCTCATGAGCACAAAGTGTTCTGGAATGATCCACAGTCAAAAGTCTTAGCATAATCAATAAAGCACAAATAAACATCTTTCTGATATTCTCTGCTTTTAGCCAAGATCCATCTGATATCGATGATATCCCTAGTTCCACGTCCTCCTCTGAATCCAGCTTGGCAGTTCTTTTTCAATGTACTGTTGCTGCAGATTTTAAATTATCTTCAGTAAAATTTTATTTGCATGTGATATCAATGATTCCTGCATTCTATTGCATTACCTCTCTTTGGAATGGGCACAAATATGGATATCTTCCAATCAACTGGCCAAGGTAGCTGTCTTCCAAATTTCTTGGCATAGATCAGTGTGTACTGCATAGATAAGTGTGTGCATATAATTTGCTGATAGATTTCAATTTGTATTCCATCAATTCCTGGAGCCAGTATCTTTAGGGCCCCTTGGCCTTCTTCCTTCAGTACCATCAGTTCTTGATGATATGCTACCTTTTGAAAAGGCTGAACATCTACCATTTATTTTGGGTAGAGTGACTGTATATTCCTTCCATCTATTGATGCTTTCTGCATCATTCAATATTTTGTCCATAGAATCCTTCAATACTGCAAAACAAGGCTTGATTTTTTTCTTCAATTCTTTCAGCTTAACAAATGCTTAGCATGTTCTTCCTTTTTGGGTTCCTAACTCCAGGTCTCAGCACATTTCATTAGAATGTAATATAATGTGTTGAAGTGTTGGAGGAGAATACTAAAAGTGCCGTGGACTGCCAAAAGAACCAATAGATCTATTTTGGAAGATGTGCAGCCAGAGTGCTCCTTGGAGGCCAGGATGGCTAAGCTTCATCTCTCATACTTTGGACATATTGTAAGGAGAGAATAGTCACTGGAGAAGGATGTCATGCTGGGTAAGATAGAGGGTCAGAGAAAAAGAGGAAGACCCCCAATGAGAAGGATCAGCCAGGTGGCATCATTGATGGCGTCAAGTGTGGCAGCAGTAGTGAGGTTGGCCCAGGATCGGACATTGGTTCATTCTGCTGTGCATGGGGTCGCTATGAGTCGGTTCTGACTCGATGGCACCTGACAACAACAACAACAACAAAAACAGCAAAATAACATGTTGTTGCACTTAACTGCCATCAAGTTGGCCCCAGACTCTCAGTGAACCCTGAAAGCTGCCCCATCCTGCATCATTTGCATACTGGACTATAGAGATCCAAAGGATTTTCACCAATTGTGTTCAGAAGTAGATCAGCAGGCCTTTCTTCCTCATCTTCTTCATCTGGCACTTGTTCAGTATCATAGCAATGCAGAAGCTTACCATGGCAGATACATGGGGCTGTATATGAGGGGCAATGGCCAGGAACTGAACTTGATCAAGTCTCTGGCACGGAAGATTAGAATTCTACCACTGACCCACCACTATCCTCCTAAATGTACCCAAATATGAAAGAACTTCATAAAGTCCATGGAAAAATGGAATTAAAAAAATAAAATATATAAACTTTATTACTCAATATAAGCTCCATCAAGGTCAAGACACTTTTGTAAAGATGATACCAGCTGTTTAATCCATCTCTAAATAATTGGGGGTCCTGGGAATGTGACCATGTCAATGCAGGCTTGTTTACATTCTTAACTAAAGAAAAATGGGTACTCTTTAAAGATCTTTTAAGATCATGAAACAAAAGTCAGAAGGAGCTACTTTAGGACTGTAACATGGATACCTAATGATTTCTAACTCAAACTCCCACAATATTACTTTTGTTTGATGAAAAGAAGGAGCAGGATCATTGTGGTGAAGAAGGGCTCTCTGGTGAAGCTTTCCTGGGCATTTTTCTGCTAAAACTTTGACTAACTCTCTCAAAACACTCTCATAGCAAGCAGATGTTATTGTTCTTTGGCCCTTCAAAAGCCAACAGGCAAAATGTCTTGAGCATCCCAAAAAAACTGCTACCATGACCTTAGCTTTTTACCAGACCACTTTTGCTTTGACTGGACCACTTCCATCCCTTGGTATCCATTGCTTTGATTGTATTTTGGATCATACTGGTAAAGCCACGTTTCCTATCCTGTTACAATTCTTCCCAAAAGTGCTGCTAAGAAATCCCACTTGTTTAGAATTTCCATTCAAAGTTCTGCTCTTCAAAGTCTGCAGTTGACTGGGGTACAACAGTGTTGGCATTCATTAAGTGAAAAGTTTGCTCAACTTTTAACTTTCCAGTCAGAATTGGGTAAGCTGAACCAATAGAGATGTCTGTGGTATTTATTGGCTGTTGCCTCTGGTGTCAATCTTTGGTCGTCTTCAATTGAGGCACGAACAAGATTGTTTCCTTGACAATCACATATAAGCTCTGTCACTATAAGCTTCTTCAACATCATCTTGTTCCTTTACGGAAACTGTCAATGATTTCACCATTCTACTGCCCAAGCTTCACTACCAACTAGATGTTTGTTTTCCCTCAATTCTAATAAAGTTCATCATGTTCCTCTGATATAGGGCCCTTTTCAAACTGATCCTTCTTTGTGCCTCAAACTAGATTCTATTTGGACATGTTATCACAAACTAGTATGAGCTTATTTTGGTGTAAAAATTTTTTTAACTCATTTTTTTTATAATATACATTTTGCATTTTTCCATGAACTTTGATACCTTGCCCTCCTGTCCTTGCCTCGGGTTCTGCTTCTGGGGAAAACCAGGATGGACTGGTTTAGAATGCCTACTCTTCCCGAGACTACAACAACATAATGCTGAAACAAACAGCATGTGACAGACACAGCCCACTGATACCAAGACCACATCAAGACCACGTCAAGACAACGAGGGCATTTGCTGACGTCTTTGGGTTTTTTTGTTTGTTTGTTTTGGATTTCTATTTTCTTTTCCTCTGACGTTTTACTGTGAATCGGATGAAAGCCCAGAGAGCAAATCAGTCTTCCATTCAACAATCCACATGCATCTTAGTTTTTTGCAGACATTTTAACATCTGTTCTTTTGCTAGTTTATTCAAAAGACGCATTGACCCACTAGGCAGCAGATGCAGTTCTCAGTGGTGAGGTGGGACTGCTGAGCTCAAAAGTCAGGATTCCTGATACCATGTAGTTTATAATCAGGGGGTAGTGTGGGGTGGGGGAGAGGGAAGAAACAGAAAGGGAATGAATAAGCTGACATACCAGAACCAAGATGGCAGCATGTGACACAAGAGACGAGAACACTGTGATGTGAGTCATAGCTGGACCCTACAGGACAGGTGATCAGGGAAGGCTTCCTGGAGGAGGTGCCATTTCTGCTGAATGGCAAAGAGAATCAGAAGGAGGTAATCTTGGGAAAAACATGAGGTCTCTGATCAGAAAAGAGCTGAGGGTATGGGCCCAAACCCACTGTCATCGAGAAGATCATGGCTCAGGGTGACTCTATAAGACAGAGTAGAACTACCCCAACCCCATACAATTTCCAAGGCTGTAAATCTTTTTCCCACAGAGTATATGGTGGGTTTGAACTTGCTAACCTTTCGATGAGTAGTCCAATACTTAACCCACTGTGACATCAAGTTTCCTTAGATAGCTTTAATGAGATGTAATTCACATATAACAAATCAACCAACTGCCATTGAGTCTCTGTGACCACAGTGACCCTAAAGGACAGAGTAGAACTGTCTTAGGCTGTGAAGCTCCACGGAATCAGACTGCCTCAACTTTCTCCCACAAAGGGACTGGTGAGTTTGAAACCTGGAACTTGCAGTGAGCAGCCCAGCACTTAACCTACTGTACCACCAGGACGCCATCCAAGGCCTGGAAGAGACAGAAATTTCTGCTAGCAAGGCTGGAGTGGAGCAACAGGGAACAGCTTGGCTGACTCTGGTGCAGAGACACGATGAGCATGCCTTTGAGGTTCTCCCAGCGTCCTTCCTCCCACTGCCTGCCCTGCATTCTGGTCTCCTTCCTGAGAGGATGGGGTGGCATTACTGTCTACCTGCCAGGGGCCACACAGAGTCACCAGGCCCAAGGGAGGGAGTCTTATATGTCAGCGTCCTCTGTCCCATGCGTCCAGCTGAAAACTGTCAGCTACAAGACAGGGTGAGGAGGGCTGTAGACAAGTGGGCATCTGAATCCCAGGGGCCACTTTGGGGAGCCAACTCAAAGACTTGAGTTCAAATCCTGCCTGGGTGAACTTGGACAGGTTTCTTAACATCCTAATTCTCAGTTTCCTCTCCCATCGAATGGATTCGGAAGAACCCTAGCTGTTTCAAACAGTAGCTAAAGCAGTTTGGTAAGAACATGAGTTCAAAAGCCCTGGACACAATTTGTTCATGGAATGTCTTTTCTTTCTGTCTCCAGAGTATCAAACAAGTATGTGTCAGGCACTGTACTAGAATCAGGGATTATGGCTGTGAACAAGATGGGTCTAGTACTGGAACTAGCAGGGGAGATAGTCAATGCTCACATAAATTATAAACACAGGTAATGTTAAGAACACATAGTAGGTGTCCCCCGCAATCTGAGAGTCCCTTAGGGGTGTGGGCAGTTAATGCACTCAGCGACTACCAAAAGGTTGGAAGATTAAGTCTACCCAGACACACCTCAGATACCTCCAAAGAAAGTCTTGGCAGTCTAATTCTGAAAAAACTCAGGCATTGCAAACCCGATGGAACACAGTTCTATTCTGACGCACATGGGACACCACGAGTCAGGATTAACTTAATGTCAACTGGTTTGGGTCCTCCTGGAAAAAGCCAAGTTTGCCAGTTACCACGACAAACAACATTAACCCCAAGAATTAAGACTCCAGCTTAAAAATTGGTGTTGGGCATGCTGTTGGGGTTGGTGGCAGGAACCCAGACTTGAAATCCTTACAGAATTCTGCTCTTTGGGTGTCCCTTGTGTCTAGCAAAAGGAGTCCTGATGGCACAGTGGTTAAGTGCTCTGCTGCTAACCCCAAGGTCAGCAGTTCAAACCCACTAGCCACTCCACAGGAAAAAAATTAGGCCATTTACTTCCATCAAGATTACAGCCTCAGAAACCTGCCCTTTAGGGTCACTATGAATTGGAACCAACTCTACGGCAACAGACTTTAGTTTGGCTCCCGCAGGGTCCAGGCCTTACCCCTGCGGCCACACCCCCATGGCAGCACCCCTGTGTCCAAAGGCCATCCCACTAGAGATTAGCAGTAGGTGTGGCCAGTCCCACCAAGGGCAGTGTATTTTGTGTGGGCATGAGTCATCTTCCATGAGGCATGCAATAGACCCAACTCAGTAACCGATGACGTGGCCGTTCCTCGGAGGGGATGGGAGTGAACAAAACCCCGTCCCCAACTTCCACATATCAGGTGTTGGGGTGTGGAATAACAACCCAACAACAAAGTAAACATAGCTTACTACACGGATCCAACCAAACCCATGCTGTCGAGTTGATTTTGACTCACAGGCACCCTACAGGACACAGTAAAACAGCTCTGTAGGATTTCTGAGACTGTCAATCTTTACAGGAATAGATCGCTTTATCTTTCTCCTGAGGAGAGGCTGGGGAGTTTGAACTTGCAACCTTTCAGTTAGCAGCCCAATGCTTACCCCACAGTGCCACCAGGACACCTACACATGGGTTGTTGTTGTGTGCCATCGAGTCGGTACCGAGGTCTAAAGTCTCCTTCACAGATGAATTTACTGATTCCTCACCATGGCTCCTATGACTGCAGGTATTACTATTCATTCCATTTATGAGATGAGGAAACGAAGGCTTAATGAGATTTAACTGCTTTGAACAAGGTTATTCATCTTGTTGAATTCCAGAGTCAGAGGCCTAACCACTCTGCTTGACTGGCAGGAATGAAGAGAGGATAATCTGAGCAGAGAAAGGTGGGTTCCCAGAGAAGGCCTAGGTGACAGACACTATCTGGCCATCATAACCCTGAATGTCCAGGCCAGCCCTGCAGTCTGCCGTCCACTCAATTCTGACTCATCAAGACCCTATAGGACAGAGGACACTGTCCCATGGCATTTCCCAGACTGTCAATCTTTACGGAAACAGTCTCATCTACCTCCTGCTGATTGGCTGGTGGGTTTGCCCCACCTACCTTTTGACCCACAGCACCACCAGGGCAGAGTGGTTAAGGGGATGCGCTGGGTCCTGGCTTTGACTTCAGCTTCATGACCAGAGTCTCCATTTCTCCATTGTAGCCCAAAGCCAGCATGATGCTTGGCACACCTACCAAACTCTCGCTCCTTCCCACAGGTGAATGAAGACTAGGAATCCATTGATGACAGGAGTCTGAGGCCAGTCTGCTGAAAGTAAGGCTGGGTCACCCACAGAGCCATCAAGGAAGGGCAGGCAAGACCATGGCTTAAGCCAGCACCTGCTGCGCCACATCAGTTGACACCCAGAAGTGGCCTGTTCACACTGGGGCTGGGCTGAATGTGTCATCCAAACAACCCAATACCACGACCTGGATGTACTGCCAGTGTGTGTACGTGACTGGGGCGAACCCGTGTATGGGCACACATGCATGTATGTGTGCTCAGAGGGACTGGCCTGTGCAAAGGCCCTGGGGCAGGAGATCTTTGATAGAAGGGGAGTGACAAGTGTACAATACCCCCAGGATAGAGAACTGGGGTCCAAGGGTACCAGGTGCCCAAGGCTGCAGAGATGAACCGAGAAATCTGAAATAACCTAAAAGTCCAACCATGGGGAATTACTTAAACAGGCTGTAATATTCTAGTCTTTGCCAATTTTGTGCCATTGTTTCAAATAAGGTTTACAAATACTGATGACGTGAGTAACAACTAATAGCATGATGTCAAGTTAAAAAAAGAAAACAAGAAGAAGAAGGCTATGAAACTATATACACCTGGTTGGTTGTTTTTTGTTTGTTTGTTTGTTTGTTAATGGAATCTGAATAATCCATCCACATGAAAAAGAAATCCACCACCTCCAGAATGCAAAAATCCCCCTGCCAAGATTTCACAGAGCTTGTCCGACAGTGATGTGCCTCTAGCTGGGATTTCTTCTTCCTGCTGTTTGGTATGTGTAAATACTATTTAAAAACAGACGAGAAACGTTCCTGTCACAGGATCCCAAGCCCCAATGAGGTTTCTGGAGCTATGGTTGAAGAGCACAGTCATTTTTTGTTCAAATCTCCAATTAACAAAAGCCCCTTTGGCAGAGGTCCCTGAAGGGTAGACACTCACCCCACACACCCTACCAAGACTACTGCAGCTAAGACAACATTGAGTGTTTTCTAGGAGTTGGTGTAGGGAGGGAACGCTTAAGCTCTTGTAAATCCTGGGAACTCAGCCCAAATAGTTTCTTTTTCCCCTACCAAGGACCTCCGTTTGCTGAGAGTCAGGGTCAGCCCACACTCTTGCTTTGGGCCAGCATGTCCCCTCAGAGCCCTGACCATCCCTGAATTCCTGGGACTGGAAAGGCAGAATCTTCCAGCTTAATAACTATGCAGCCCAAGTTCCCCTGGTTAGACTGACAAGGAGACCTGAATTCAGACAGGGGATAAAAGCTGCCCCAAGTCATCCAAGGAGTCAGCAGCAAGGTCCACACTTGAACTTGGTCCACCTTAGCAGGATTCAACAAGCATGTGTTAAGCACCTACTATGTGCAGCACCTGGAGTCCTGGGGTTGTACCATAGGACAAGCACT
>NW_006408969.1:911614-913649 GCF_000296735.1 Chrysochloris asiatica
GAGTTCTAATGTGGGCTAGAGGATCCTTATGCACCGAAGTCAATTCAAGAACAATGGATTAGAAGATGCAGCATCAGGATTGGAGGAAGGCTCATTAAGAAACTGCAATGTGCAGATGACATAATCTTGCTTGCTGGAATCAAAGAGGATCTGAAGCACTTATTGATGACAATCAAAAACTACAGCCTTCGGTATGAATTAACACCTTAATGTAAAGACATCACCATGATAAATGGAAAAAAGATAGAAGCTGTCAAGGATTTCATTTTACTTGGGTCCACAATCAATGCTCATGGACACAGCAGTCAAGAAATCAAAAGATATACCACATTGGGCATATCAGCTGCAAAAGACCTCTTTAAAGTATTAAAGAACAAAGATGTCACTCTGAGGACTAAGGTGCACCTGACCCAAGATTGGTCTTCTCAGTCTCCTCATATGCATCTGAAAGCTGGACAATGAACAAGGAAGGTTGGAGATAACTGATACCTTTGAATTATAATAGTGTTGATGACGAATACTGCATATATTATGGACTGCCAGAACAACAAATACTCTGTCTTGGAAGAAATGCATCCAGAATGCGCCTTAGAAGCAAGGGTGGTAACATTTCATCTCTCATACTTTGGTCATGTTATCAGGAGGGACCAGCCCCTGGAAGACACCAAGCTTGGTAAAGTGGAGGGTCAGCAAAAAAATAACACCTTCAGTGAGATGGATCGAGAAACTGGCTGTAACAACAGGCTTAAACTAGGAAGGATTGTGAAGTTGGTGCCAGACTGGGCAGTGTTTCCTTTGGTCATACAGAGAGTCGCTATGAGTTGGAACTGAATTCACAGCACCTGACAACAGCAACAATCCCTGAAAGCTATGAATATAACCTTTCCAGATGTGTTAAGGATCTTGAGATGGGGAGATGAGACTGGATTCTTTGTGTAGACCCTAAATGCAATCATAAACATCTTGCTAGGAGGAGTCAGATTGACATTCCACTACAGAAGAGAGAAAAGAAGGGTGCAGCCTCAGCAAAAAGAGGGAGAGGCTTAAAACTGCCACGCTACTGGCTTTGAAGATAGAAAAAGAGACTATAAGCCAAGGAATGCAGTTCTTGATGCTAGAAAAGGCCAGGAACTCATTTCCCCAGTGCGGGGAGTTCCTGCTCTCAGTGGGGGTCATGGGACACCAGCGAATACAATTTGAGAAATGAATGCAATTCGAGAGGCTTTTCAGCTTGTAATGCTGTCCGGCTATTCTCTCCAGCTTCTGCCACTTCTGCTTCTGATTTCTGCTCTCTGCTGTCTGCTCTCTCTGCAGTCTGCCCTCTGCTTCCTCCCTCCTGCTGCTTCTGCCTCTACTTCCTTCTGCCCCTTCTGCCTTCTGCCTCTACTCCTGCTCTCTGCCTCTGCTCTCTCTCTTTTCTCTGCCTTCTTTCTGCCTTCTTCCTTCTGCTTCCTTCTGCTGCTTCTGCCCCTTTCTGCTGCTTCTGCTACTTTTGCCGTCTACCTTCCTCTGCCTTCTTTCTGCCTCTACTCCTGCTCTCTTTCTCTTCTTCCTACTTTCTGCCAGCCCAGCTCAGCAAGTCTTTATTTTTAAAACTTAAAATTACACAGTACATGCATTGACACTTTTATCACTTCTTGAATTATTACACAGTTAGTCACAACATTCTTGCACCTGGTCATTAGACAACTTTAACAAGAATACTCTGTGAGGTTCAGACTGACCTTCATGTTCTTTCCCAGTATGAGATAAAACTGTTTCTTCTTGTTTCTACTAAAAGATTATAAACTTTCTATCCTACATAATGTGCTATTATTCTCATAATAAAGGTATTCATTAAATCACTTATAAGCTATGTGGCATAAAGCCCAACTTGGTTCTAGCTGTGTTGGGGGCCGGCCTCGACATGGGGGTTCAGTTCACGAAGTTGGGAGATCTGGTATCGACAGAGACAGATAAAGAATACACACAAAGACGCAACAAAAGAGACAAGAAGACACCCGGAAACCAGAGTGGATGTGACACTGGCGGGCGG
>NW_006408969.1:914157-919639 GCF_000296735.1 Chrysochloris asiatica
CCAGGTCTGCAGGAGGAAGCGAGGAGCCTAGGTGAATGGAATGCACCTGGAAGCGATTTAAGACAGCAGTTCTTTTGTTCTTTAAACAAAAACCTGGAAGTCACCAATCTACTTTGAGTTAATTCCTTGGGCAGCCTGGCTCCAGCAAACTTGCTTTTGGAACTTTCTACAACCTCAGTTTTAGGAGCAGTTTTTTGTTTTAATATTTGTCCATGGGTGTCACGGGTTCATGTATTAAGATAATATCAAACATAACTGAATAATTTGATAAAGAACAGTTTGGACATACTAGCTCAGTGGCCAGAGTCTGTTCCTCAGAGAGATTTGTACTAGAACCTTAAGTACTGCCAACACAGTGGAGACATTAAGAGGGGCACATTAAGAAACCATTTTCTCAGAGGCTGCAGGGGTTCGAAGCATAGAGTGAATTAACTGGACTAAAGAGAATTATACAGAGCTAGCCCCACAGTGAGTTCGTAATAGCCAATGACCCAGGACATCCGGAGGTTACTTCCTTGAGCCCACAGGGTCTCTGGCCAGCAGGTCGGAGAGCGGCCACGTGCTAGAATTTTCGTCCATGACACTGGTCCTCAGCACCCCAATACCTGCGGTCTGTAACATAGATGCAAGAAGTGTAGATTATTAAGTCAAAACTATTCTTCATTTAAGTTCATTATTGTCTACTTGTTTATGCAGGTGTCTGTATGTAGGGTTTTGAGAATTCTAGCTAACGACTAATTGTGGTGAGGTCTATGGGGGTAGGTCAGCTTGACTCTAATATGCTATCTGCTTTTGTGGCCTCACAAATGCAGTTACTTACGTTTTCTAAATAAAGGGAGTAATTTACACAATTTCTCTTTGTATTCAATCCACTATAGCTGAAACCAATTGCTGCTAAGCTAGTTTTTCCTAAGGTTTGTAGAATTCATTGTGAAAAGCTGTGAATATTGCCAAATTATATATTTTTATAAGTAAAATCAGATTTAACTTGAAGGGAAGATAGGGGTCAGCTTTTGAGAGTCATTTGCCATGCATAATGTCTCTCCCCTCAGTGTGGCTTTGCCAAGCACCGAGAGTTAAGGACTACCCACACCCTAGTGCCTTGGTTTTGCCCCAGGAAAACAGATTTCAACCCTGTGACCTGTGGAACAGTAAGAGAATCGATGTATGTTGATGGTGATTTGTTACAGCGACCACAGTGCACTAAAACAGTTTCCTCATCACCCCCAGCCAAAAACACATTTACAGCCAGGTGCAGTGCTGAGCCAAATTTGAATTTCTGCAGACATCTGTGTTTTTAAAGAACACCCCGAGAGAGAGGTCAGGACCATCCAGGCATGAGAAGTACAGGTCTTGAAGATAAAGGGGTTCAAGGTCTGGTGTCTTTAGACACACCCATTACAGTACTTGTCCCTTGAACTGGGGCCAAGTGTCACATGCTCATCTTCACCCACACCCTGAACTATGAACTCTTGAGAGCAGGGTTCCATCTTATTGTCTGGAGTCTCTGGAAGGTGCAAATGGTGAACACACTCATAGGCTAGTTGAAAGGTCGGAGGTTCAAATTCAACCAGAAGTGCATTGAAAGAAAAGCCTGGCAAGCTACTTGTAAAAATCAGTCACTGAAAACCTTACAGAGCCGGTTCTGCTCTGACACATGTGGGGAGACCATGAGCTACAGTCAACTCAGTAGCCACTGGTTTTGACTTGCCAAGTGAAGTGAGTAAGAGACAGAGCCTGCCCGGCAGAAGATGTCAGGTCAAGGGGAGGAAAACAGACCAAGGAGAAATGACAAAGTCAAGCCCTGTTGCACAGAGATGGGGGTTCCACATGGGGGCTTGGGGAGACCAGAGGAAAAAAAGGATAGAGAGTGCTAGACGGGTCTGGGAAAGGGTTACTAGCAGGGAGACTTCGACACAGGTCTGGAAGAGTACAGACAATCCCAACAAACACTGCCAGTAACGATGGGTAACCCAGAGCTCTATAGTATTCTCCCTGATGGCTCTCTCCCACCCTGGAGCCTGTGTACTAGACAGGCCAGAGGTGAAAGGTGGGCAGCCTGGCTGTAGCTCTCACCAGGGATTGAAGGGGGGTGAATGCACAGTGAAACCTGGGAAAGCCAGAACTAGATGGAACCGCCTTGTTTTTTGGGTCTCACGGAGTTTCTGTCTTTGACAGGGTGCCGTCTGATCACTTTTCTATTGAAGTAGCGTAGTGGTTACGAATCGGGCTGCGAACCGTAAGGTCAGCGGTTCGAAACTACCAGCCACTCCGCGGGAGAAAGATGAGGCTTTCTACTCCCGTAAAGATTTACACCCTCGGAAACCCTGTACAAGGTCGCTATGGGTCGGAACCGACTCGACGGCACTTAACAACAACAGTCTGTTTCTGAACATACCTGGCATTAACCACCTTTCCTTTTTCTCTTTTTTGTCTCACTTCCCCACCCCAAGTTGTACATCACCTCACAAATACATTGTTGTTGGGTGTGGTTGAGTTGATTCTTTACTCAAAGTGAATGACCCCAAGTGATAGAGAAGAACTGCCCCACAGGGCTCCCAGGCTGCCTTTGTTATGGAAACAGATCACCAAGTGTTTCTCCCATGGAGCCAGTGGGTAGGTTTAAACTCTCAATCTTTCAGTTACCAGCTGAGTGCTTACAGACTGAGCCACCAGGACTTCTTCCCAAATAAACTACTTGTACTCATTCCAGGCTCAGTGCTGGGAGAAGCTCACATACAAGTAGGTTGTACACATGGGGGCAGGCTTCAAAAAGTTCGTGTAAATACGGGACTACAAAATAATGGGACTTTTGGAAAGCAATACCATTTCCAATGGCCGCCCAAAGAATGAAATATCTAGGAACCAAAGAAACAAAGGACTTATACAAAGAAAACTATAAAACACTACTACAAGAAACCAAAAAAAGATTTACAAAAGTGGAAGAATGTACCATGTTCCTGGATAGGAAGACTCAACATCATGAAAATGTCAATACTGCCCAAAGCTATTTACACATATAATGCAATCCCAATCCAGATTCTAACAACATTCTTCAAAGAGATGGAACAAACAATTACAAACTTGATACGGAAAGGAAGGAGACCCAGGATAAGCAAAGCACTGCTTAAGAAGAAGAACAAAGTTGGAAGCCTCTCACTGCCCAATTTCAAATTTTACTACATGGCTACAGTGGTCAAAATAGCCTGGTACTGGTACAATGAAAGATGCATTGATCAATGGAACAGAATTGAGAATCCAGAAATAAACCCATGCACATACAGTCAAATGATTTTCAACAAAGTATATTTGCCTAGGTATATTGCATGGAGAGGAGATAGTCTCTTCAACAGATGGTGCTGGCAGACCTGGAAAGTGATGTGCAAAAGATTGAAACAAGACCTTTACCTCACACCTTATACAAAAACCAAGTCAATATGGATTAAAGACCTAAATGTGAATCCCAAAATTATGAAGGTCATCAATGAAAAAATTCACTGAGGGCTCTAATTCAGAGCATACACAGACTACCAAACATTTTGAAAACTATACAAACAAAAGTAGGCACTATAGATGGTTGGGACATACTAAAAACTTATGTGCATCGAAAGACTTCACCAAAAGAGTAAAAAGGGAACCCACAGAATGGGGAAAAAATATTTTGCAATGACACATCAGACAAGGGACAAATTTCTAAAATATATAGGAACCTACAACACCTCTACAAGAAAAAGATAAGTAACCTAATTAAAAAATGGGCACAGGACATGAACAGACACTTCACCAAGGAGGAGATCAGGGCAGCCAACAAACATATGAAGAAATGTTCATGATCACTAGCCATTAGAGAGATGCAAATCAAAACAACAGAGAGATTTCATCTCACACCAGCAATAATAGAAAAGATCCAAAAAGTAGAGGTCAATAAATGCTGGCAGGGATGTGGAGAGACTGGGACTCTCCTACATTGCTGGTGGGATTGCAAAATGGCCCAACCACTCTGGAAAATAATATGGCACTTCCTCAGAAAGTTGCAAATAGAAATACCTTATGATCCAGCAATTCCTCTACTTGGTATTTATCCAGAAGAAATACGAGCCATAACACGAGTTGATGATATATGCACACCAATGTTCATAGCAGCACTATTTACAATAGCAAAAAGATGGAGACAGCCTAAAGAAGAATGGATAAACAAACTGTGGTACATACACACAATGGAGTATTATGCTACCCTGAAGAATAACAAGGAACTAGCAAGCCACTGCATAACATGGATGAACCTTGAGGACATTATGCTGAGTGAAATCAGTCAGTCACAAAAGGAGAAATATAGCATAGGACCGTTATTGTAAAAGATCAAGAAAAAGTACCCACACGGTGGAAGAAAAAAAATTTTTATTTTAATTTTTCTTTCTTTATTTATTTATTTATATGTATTTTGTTGGTGGTGGTTACTGGGGTGTATGAGATGGAAGGAAGAGAGGGGAAGGTGGAGCACAGGGTGAATAGGCACAGGATACTGGAGCACAGGGTAGGGAATAGACACAGGATAGTTTGGGTGCTGGGGGGTGACACACACTAGAAGGGGAAGGGGAAAGGGAAAACAAGGCAGATAGAATAACTAGGCAGGTTTACATGTGCTAAATAGGACAGAGGTAAATAACATAAGCACAACCGTGGAACAACCGGGCTCATAGATACAAAGATTGAGGCATGGTGTGAATGGGTAAAAGTGGAGAAATGATGTTAAAATGCTTGGCTGTCTTTTGAATCTTGGTTTCCCTTACCTACTATTGTAAAATAGACACCTGAAGGGGAGAGAGAGGAATAACCAGTAACATCACTAGAGAAACCTTATAAGTCCGTCTTCAGCCTATAACTGATTGGAATACCAAAAATGGGGCTAGAACTTGCCCAGTGAAGGAGACTCCCTGCAGAGCCTTTGCATTGCACAAGAACATAGGTGGAATCCTGATCCCCATCCAGAACCTTCTGAGGTGGGACATTTCCACTTGAAATCACAAGCAGACCAGTCTGGAGCAGCTAGAAGAACAGAAGATACTTCTTGAAAGAAAGACCAGCAGGAACAAATCAAAAACAATAACAGCAGTCCAATGGACTACTACAAGAAAAAGCAAGTTGTTCCCCAGGAAGCCATCAAGGCAAGTGGTCAGGTCCCCTCAAGGTAAACCCCCTTCTAAGACTGAAACTCAATTGGAATACACTAGCAGGCATATGGTCCTGATGCTGACCACATTGGTCACCGATAAGGGGAAGTGGGGGAAAAACAGCAATGAAGTCCAACCACATTCAATAGACTCCTGTTAACCTGGATTGAGACCTGGTTAACCAGCAGTATGATGAGACTTGGGGACTCCTGGGCCCAGGGGCAGGGACATGGCCCCAGAGGATTACAACGGAGTTGAAGCATCCAACTGATATGAAGTGAGGGGAGATGCACAGGAACACCCACACTTGC
>NW_006408969.1:919905-933047 GCF_000296735.1 Chrysochloris asiatica
AAGAAAGAAAGAAAGAAAGAAAGAAAGAAAGAAAGAAAGAAAGAAAGAAAGAAAGAAAAGAAAGAAAGAAAAGAAGGAAAGGAAGGAAGGAAGGAAGGGTCACCCACTACAAGTGAATGAACTTGGCCTATGCTTGTGGATGCAGTAAGACAAAGGAGCGGACAAATCTCTACATTGAAGATCATTCCCATTCCCTTGGTACACAGGGTCAACAGGAATGGGGAACTTAGACTTTGGCTACCCAAAATGGGAGGGCTCTGGTAGCATAGTGGTTATGAATCAAGTTGCAAACCTTAAGGTCAGCACTTCAAAAATACCAGCAGCTCTGTGGGAGAAAGATGAGGCTTTCTGCTTCCGTAAAGATTTACAAACTCGGAAATCCTGTACAGAGTCGTCACTATGGGTCAGAACTGATTCAATGGCATTTAACAACAATAACCACAACAATGGCAAGAAATGACTGGCTTACAAGCTTTCAATAGGGAACCTAGTTCCAGAGGGTATGGGAAAAGGTAGAATCTCCACTGAGTTGTTTCCAACCTGTCTGGATGGGGCTGATAAAAGGTGATGGGGATAGGTCTCCTGTGGTTCAATAGGGAATGATTGCTATCAGGTCTAACAGTGAGTGTTGGAAAGGTAAAGGTAGACGTTTTGTAACAAAAGGAGGGGAGTGATTGATTTTGCAGTCCAGGAGCAGAGATCTCCTGGAACCATCAACGGAGAAAAGCGAAGTGCAGGGCCCTGTCCAAGGAAGCAGTGACACCAGGGATGAAGGCAGAGATGATGATGTGGAGAGAAGGAGTAGCTGGGGACTCTGGACTCAGGGAGGGAGAGGGGCTGTGTGCTGGTGGCTGGGGGATAGGCGTGTGGAGTATACCCTGTGGTTGTTTGATGATACATGCAGAGGATTGTAATCATTGCAATGAAACAAACAACAATAGGATGAATGTAAAGATAATGTTCTCCCATGTAAACTTAACACATAATTCACAATAAAAACTTAAAAAAAAAAGATGCACAGTCTCAGAAACCCTAAAGAGAGCTTCTACTCTGTAGGAATAAACTCATCGTCAGTAGGTGGGGATACAAAACACATAGAGGTCAAGATTCATTAGTGATTTCCAGGAGCAGGAGGCAGGGAGAAAGAAGGAGTCATTGCTTGGGGGCGGAGGTGGTGGTGCACAGAGTTTATGGGAAGGATGATGGGAAAACTTGGAAATGGATAGGAGGAAGGGTTGTACAACATGAACATAATGTCAGTGACTTGTTTCTGTTAAATGTGTGGCATGACAATTGTGTTCACACACACACAGAATCATTTCTACAAGGGACCTCCCTGGCCACCAAGCCTGAGAGCCCAGTCCACACACAGCCTTTCTCTATGACTGAAATGAAATTCTCTCTTTATTGGTTTACTGACTTCTCATCTGTCTAGATCAGGGATCAGCAAACTTTGGCCCAAGGCCTGTACATTTTTTAATTGTTACAAAAAGCCAAAAGAATGGTAATATTCATGTTCAGTGACACATGGACATTATATAACTTGAAACATCAGTTGTTGTTAAGTGCCAATTTAACAATGGTTCTGACTCATAACCACCCTCTATAGTGTTTCCAAGGTTTTAAATTTTCAAGGAAGCAGAAAAAGCCTCATCTTTCTCCGATGGAATAGCTGGTGGACTCAAACTGCAGACCTTGTAGTTTGCAGTCCAGTGCTTATCATAGAGCCACCAGCAAAGTCTAATAGGAGCACATCAGGGCACAGGCAAGTAGCTGACACCCAGGTCACTGGGCCTGCAAAGCTGAAAGTACTGATTGTCCTGCCCCTTATAGAACACTTGCCAATCTCTGTTCTAGACTGGGAGGGGCCCTGGTGGCACAGTGATTAAGCACTCGGCTGCTAACTGACAAGGTGAGGATGTGACCTTTCCTACCAGCTACTCTGCAGAAGGCTGTCTGTTTTCATAAAGATTGTTTCTGTTGGTACGTGCCATCCAGTCAGTACCATTTATAACCTCAGAAATTCTATGGGGCTGTTCTACTCTGTCCTACAGGGTAATTATGAGTTGGCATCAACATGGTGGCAGTGGATTTGGTTTAGGTTTGATCCAGAGGACAGGGCCTTGCCTGTCATTTTCATTGTTGAGGCTCTGGGGCCTGAATAGGGCCAGGCCACAAGGTCTTGCTTGCTAGAAAGAGGTTGGGCATTACCTGGGCTTACAGTGAATGAAGGATAAACAAATGAAATAAAATGGATAAATAGGCTTCAAAGGGCAGATACCAGGGTTAAAGCCAGTAGTTCATTCCTTAGGACAAACCAAAGTCCTTCCACAGAGTCCTGGCCCGACCTTGACGTGCTATGAGCCCAGAACAAAAGGTAAGGATGTGATTCATTCAAGACAAACCCCCTCACTAGAAGAGGAAGGAAACCAGGCCAAAGATCCAGGACCAAAATGAACACCTCCCGCCACATTCTCCTCAAACACACACAAAACACGCAGCAGCTCTTCCTCAGCAGCCAATGCCAGACTTAGGGTCAGGACAGGAGGACATCAGAAATCACAAAATTAACCTTCTCCAGGTAGAACATCTTCCCACTCCGACCCTCTGAAACATCAAAAGACAAAACTCACAGCCACCAAGTCAATTCTGACTTACAGCGAGCATATAGGGCAGAGTCTCCGAGGCTGTCAATCTTTTATGAGAGCAGTCAGCCTCGTTTTTCTCCCTCTAAGTGGACAGTGGGTTTGAAATGCCAACTTCGCAGTTCATAGCTGAACACTTATCCCTCTGCACCACCAGAGTTCTTAGACTTTTCCCCTAAACCAAAACCAAACCCACTGCCACTGAGTGGGTTCTGACTCACAGTGACCCTATATGACAGAGTAGAATTGCTCCTTAGGGTGAGGCTGTCCAGCGTAGTGGTCACGATTCAGGCTACTAATCTCATGGTGAGCAGTTCAAAACAACCAGCAGTTCTGTGGGAGAAAGATGAGGCTTTCTGCTCCCGTAAAGATTTACAGCCTCAGAAACCCTATACAGGGTCTCTATGAGTTGGGGCCGACTCCACGGCATATAACCACCACCACCACCACAAATCTTTATGGGTGCAAAGTGCCTCATCTTTCTCCCTTGGAATGGCTGGTGGATTCAAAACGCTGGCTTTGTGGTTAGCAGGCCAATACTTTAGCCACTATGCCACCAGGGCTCCTGAAAGAGATATTCCAAAGGGAAAGGTTTTCTGTTGATATTGAAGAACAGAATGGACTGTCTCCTTTCTTCTCCCTCTCCCTCTTCTCTCTCCCTCTCTCCCTCTCTGTCCTGTGTCTGCCTTCCTGCCTCCCTGCCTCTTTCTCTCTCAAAAGGAGCCCAGATAATGAAAGAACTAAAGAAACAAGACACTGAGCAGGAAATACGGGCCTTTTACTACATTGGGTATTTCAGATCCAGCAAACAAACCCCTCTCTTAGGAAGATAGTAATGGCCTCAATATCTCTGAGGTGGTATTTAATCTCTGCTTTAAATCCTGAAGATACAGGGGGGAATTGATATGCTCAACACTTTAGCGTATTGCATCTAACAGATATTTTTACCTCCCAATAAGGACAAAAGTTTCTACCCCTGGCAATACAAGTCAGAGAAACGGTTGTTTAAAGGTTCTGAAGCCCTTGGAAATGATCCTGCCATTTCCTATGAGCCAGACCTGAGATTTTATAACAATTCTAAATGTTTATTGGCGGATGTGTTTACTGCTCTTTGCCCACTTTTTCTCCTCTGGAGCTCTGTTCTGAAGGAAAGCTTAACAGCAGATCACAGAAGGGAAGCATGGCAGCAGATCACAGAAAAGTGGGGAAATTAATACATCCAGAGCACTTGCCCTGGCCCCAAATCCCAGCTCTGTTTGAAGACGTTCTTTTGAGAACCAAGGACCTTCAGTCTTCAAGTGAACAGAACACACACAGACATGTGTGCGGGATTTTTAAGCACCCTTCATCCTGTCATCCTAGCTGCCTGATCTGGGCCAAATCATGCTCCCACCTGTCAAAGAAATCCTGGCAGCATAGTAGGTTAGGAGTTGGGCTGCTAACCACAAGGTCAGCAGTTCAAATCCACCAGCCACTGCACAGGAGAAAGATGAGGTTTATTGCTCCCACAAAGATTTACAGCCTCAGTTGAAAATGTAAAGGTAGATGTTTTGTAGCAAGGAGAGGAGTGATTAACCTTTCAGCCTTGGAGCGGAGGTCCTTGGGACCATCAAGGGAGAAGAGCAGAGAGTGGGGCCCTACCCAGAGAAGCAGTGATGTCTGAGATGGAGACAGAGACGATGACATAGCTGGGGACTTTAGATCCAGAGAGGGAGAGGGGCTGTGTGCTGATGACTGGGGGCAGGCTTGCAGGGTATACCCTTTAGTTGGTTGATGATGCATGGAGGGGATTGTAACCATGGCAATGAAATGATATACAATAGGATGAATGTAAAGCTAATGTTCTCCCATGTAAACTATCACATAATTCACAGTAAAACATTTAAAAAAAGATTTACAGCCTCAGAAACGCTACACAGGGTCTCTATGAGTCCGAACCGACTTGATGGCACACAACCTCAACCACCATTCACCGGTCAGGGACCTAGTGTGGTGCTGTAGGATAAACACTGGGCTGCTAACAGCAAAGTTAGCAGTTCAAACCCACCAGCTGCTCCTCGGAAACTCTATGTAAGGTCACTATAAGTCAGAACCAAGTCAATGGCATTTAACAACAATTGCATACATACATCAAAATGTACCCAGAATGTTTGAGTCCCGTGAGTGCTGTGTTCCTCAGACCCTGGTAGGTAGGTACAAAAAAAAAAAAAAAAAAAAAACCTGTTGCCATCAGTCATTGTGCCCCCAAGGCTTGGACAGGTGGGCAAGTTGTTGTTAAGCGCCATCCAGTTGGTTTTGACTCATAGCAACCCTGTATAGGGTTTCCTAGGAGTGGCTGGTAATTTTGAACCGCCGACCTTGTGGCTCAGACTGACCCTGCGGTCCAGTGCATCAATCCACAGTGTCACACCAAGACAATCCGGCATTGTCATGTTCATCACCGTTATAAAACCCACTGCCACTGAGTCCATTCTGCCTTGAGCGACCGCAGAGGACAGAGTAGAACTGCCCCTTAGGGTTTCTGAGGCTGTCAGTCTTTACGGGAGCAGACTGCCTCACCTTTGTTCCCTAGAGCAGCTAGTGGATTCAAACAACCTTGTGATGAGCAGCCCAAGGCCTAACCCACTGAGCCACTAGGGCTCCTTGCAGAGGGAACAGCATATGCAAAAGCTTTCCCAAGAGAGGAAAACCAGAAAGCGGATGTGGCTGGAGTTCAGGCCAGGGGCCCGGTGGGTTGGGGCACAGCTAGCCAGAAGAGTCATGAATGGCTTCAGATTTCATTCCAACGGCCTCTGGAGGTGCTTACTCCAGTGTGACTTACTTCATGTGGTCAGAGTACCTACTAGAAGAAGGCCTCTGTCACTCTAGCTCAGCGGCTAACTGATGAAAGGCTGGCAGTTTGCACCTCTGAAGAAAAGCCTGATAATCTACTTCCCTAAAGTCCTCCCTGAAAAACCCCTTGGTGCGCAGCTCAACTCTGACACACAGGGAGTAACCCTGAGGCGGAATCTCTCCACAGCAACTGAGGTTTTTCTTGGGGGGCAGTCCTGGTGACACCATGGGTTAAGCGCTGAATGCTCACCTCAAGGTCTGAACCCACCAGCTGATCTATGGAAGAAAGATGAGGCTGTTTGCACCTATAAAGATTCACAATCTCAAAACCCTCACATAGGGTCGCTAAGAGTTAGAATCAACTCAATGGCAGTATGTTTGCTTTTTTAATGTATCAGTCACCATCAAGGACCCCTACTGGTACAATGGTTTAAGTGTTAACCATGAGGTCAGCAGTTCAAACCCGTAAAGATCGATAGTCTCCGAAACCCTGGGGAGCTGTTATACTCTGTCTTACAGCGTCGCTATGAGTCAGAACTGACAACAGCAGTGGGTTTGATTTGGTTTGGGGCCCTCTACTTGGAGTACTCGGAGTCCTGGTGTGGTGCTGTGGGTTAATGCGCCAGACTGCAAAGCCGTTTGAACTGCAAGGTCAGTGGTTCAAGCTCACCAGCTGCTCCTTGGAAACCCTATACAGGACCGCTATGGGTCGGAACCAACTCAACGGCACTTAACAACAACAACAACTTGGAGTATTCATCACTCCCTCTAGCATTTAGGTCTCAGCTTTAACGGCCACGGCTCCTCAGCAAAAGTGCACCCAACACACATACTTCCTTCAATGCTTCCTGTTTCTCTTCTCCCTGGTGGTCACCCCACCTCCCTCTCTAGCCCATAAACTCCGAGACAGCAGGGACCTCGGACGGCTAGTTCCCTGCAGCAGCCAGCACAGAGCCTGGCCCAAGCAGGCACACAGTGAGAATTTTCCAAATGAATGTAATTCGACAGATGGACCAAGTTAAGTTCAGTGAGGTAACCATACTCATCCAACGTCATATAACAGGTAGTGGCAAACAAGGGGAGCCTACACCCAGACCACTGGCCTGCACAAGGGTGATCCCCATGGCCATCTGTGAGGTGCTGTCACATGAAGGGACACAGGGGAGGCAGGAGCCACAAGGAAGGACCTGAATCCTGACAAAAGTCCAACCTCTTTGACCCCATATATGTAAACTTCTGTCCTCCTGATTTTCTGAGGCTGCTGGGAGACAAGGCTTAAGCTGTCTAACAACCACAGGGCTGATGCCACTAATGACCACTTAGGAAATTGCACCTCAAGGTAGAATCCCCACTGAATAGTCTTCATCTTGTCTAGACAGGTCAGGTGAAACATAAGGATAAGATTCTTATGACTCAATAGTGAGTAACTGCTATCATGACTAATTGCAATTGTCACAATTGTAAAGGTAGAAGTTTTGTAACAAAAAGGGAGGAGGAGGAGTTAATCTTACCTTCCAGGAAAAGAGGATCCTAGGAGAAGGTAAAAGAGCATAAGCGGAATGTGGGACCTTATCCAGAGAAGCAGCGACACCAGAAATGGAGGCAGAGATGAGGACATGCAGAGATAGAGCAGCTGTGGACCCTAGACTCAAGGAAAGAGAAAGGCTGTGTGCTGGGGGCCAGGAGGCAGGCTTGCAGAATTGCTTGCAGAATTTCCATTGTTTAAATGCTTATATATTCCTGGGTGTTTCTGTGTACATTCCCACCCCACCCTCCCAAAAAAAAACAGTGGGGAAAGAATGTTGAATGATGGTGCACGGAAGGGATTATAATCATTGCAATGGAATTATGAGTATAAAACCAATGTTCTCCCATGTTAAACTATCACTCAATTCACAATAAAAACGTTTTTAAAAAGAAATTGGGACTCACACGCTCACACCTATTCCATGCTGCCTCACCTGGCTCCTTCCCTATCCATTGTCATTCCCAGCTCTGCTTACATGAAATGTGTGAGCATGGATATTAAATAGCCCTGATTCATAGGAGAAACATTCTTCCCACCAAAAAGAAAGTCTAGCATAGTGGTTACTAATCAGGCTGCGAACTGCAAGGTCAGCAGTTCGAAACTACCAGCTGCTCCGCAGGAGAAAGATGAGGCTTTCTGCTCCCATAAAGATTTACAGCCTTGGAAATCTTGTGCAGGGTTGCTATGGGTCGGAACCAACTCAACGGCACTTAACAACAACAATCAGGTACTGATATGTCTTTAACACTTTTGCAACACTTGTTAATTTTTCAACAAAGAGAGAGCAAGAACTGCAATCCAAAACCCACAGCCCCAATGACAACACTATCTATTTAGTCAGAACTTGAAGACACTGTTGTATTTTCTTTATATTTTTAGTATCTCTATTTATGGCAAGAAAACGGTTTTTTCAACTGACTCTAATGATAAATAGATCTGTTTGAGTGAACACACATAGGTTGAATTTAGCCTATTAGGTAAATAATTACACAGGAGGTCCATACAAAACAAACTAGCTGCTGTGGAGCCAGCTCCAACTCATGGTGACTGATGTGTGTTGAAGTAGAACTGTGTTCCATAGTGTTGTCAAGGCACCTTTCTTCCAAGGCACCTCTGGGTAGACTAGAACCGCCAATCTTTCGGTTGGCAGCCAAGCATTTAACTATTTGTGCAACCCAGGGGCCACATCAGAGGTATACATACATGGCAAAAATCATGGAGGTGGTAGGTGAACAACGGAACTTGGGAAACTCTGCCCTAGTTTGTTCATTCTCTCACTCACAGATACAGCATGTGTCCCTTGTTGTTGTTGTTGTTGTTAAGTACCATTGAGTTGGTTCCAACTCATAGTGACCCTGTATAGGGTTTCTGAGGAGCAGATGGTGAGCTTAAACCACTGACTTTGAGCAGATGGTGAGCTTAAACCAGCTTTGCTCTCCAGTGCATTAACCCATAGCACCACACCAGGACTCCATGTGTCTCTTGGATAGTCCTATAATCAACTCCCCAGCTTTAGCCAGACTCCAGTATCAAGTAGCACAGTATATGGCCACTCAGGCCAAGCTGCCTGTAAGAATCACCTGCGAAGTTTTCTTATTTAACACTGATTCCCAGGCCCTCACCAGACCACAGAAGTCAGAGTCTCCAGGTGGGGGCACCAGCACCTGTATTTTGCAAAGCTCTGGGGGCAGGGGGTGGAGACAGGAAGGGAATATGGTCTCTAATGAGCAGACATAGGTAAGAACCACATTCCAGGTACTCAGCTGCATCCGCTTCCACAGTGTCAGGGAGGGCTGGGTCCAGGGTGTCAGAAGAACATTCTGGAATAATTAAGCATTTCCCTAAAAACAGGTGCATGCCAAGGCATGGCCTGGGTTGCTGGGGGGAAAAAACAAACTAACAGGTTCTTCAGTGCTTCCTCAGTGTCCAATCCACTGGGATACATCCCAGAAAAGTTCACTACTGAAGGGGAGGTCAAAACACTGCTGGGGAAATAACCAAAGCATGCCCCCTTCCCACATCTCAGCCTGAATCTATGAAGAAACTCAACAAATTCAGATCCAAGAATCTCCCATGAAAATCAGATGCCAGGGTTCAAATCACAGTTCTACCATATCCTGGCCTTCTCTGAGCTTCAGTTTTCTCAACTGTAAAATGGGTATAAAAATCATGACACCTGCCTCACAGCGCTCCAGAGAGGATGAAAAGAGCTAAAACATCTTAAAGCACTTGAAAGTGGTCCCTGTTTGTGGTATGTATTCGATAAGTTAACTACAATATTTAGGGCTGCTGTTAACATATCCCCCTTAAAGTTGTCCACATCTGAATTCCCAGAAACTGGGGATATTATGCTACAATGCATGGTGAAAGGGAATTGAGGGTGAGAATGGAATTAAGGTTAATGACCCTGGCAGATGACCTTGAGCAGGAAGATTGTCTAGGCAATCCAGCCTCATAGCAAAAAAACAGATACTGACCATGAGATCAAGGTGAGAAGAGGAAGGGCTGGTTGGTCTGAAGTTTAGGAAGATGCATGAACTACTGAGCCCAAGGCACTGACCTAGTCCCTCATGACCTGGGCTCAGTGTGAATCAGTTCATGCACACCTCCCTGAAGTGCAGGGAGGTGTGCATGAACACCCAAACTTGTAGCTAGTGCCCATTTAACCTAGCTTGGATTGCTAATTGACCAGATCTCGAACCAAGGAAGATACAGATGTTTGATACTGAGAATAAGTGCAAATTGCTACAATTTGATGAACCAGACTTTTGCCTATGAAAGCAGTGGCTCAAAATTCCAATCAGAATGGAAGAATTCTTCATTTCAAGGAACAACCTTGTTTCCTCAGTTTCCTGGGTTGATATGGATGAGAAATGTAGATATTGGCTATCAAAAATGGGAAGGGGGTGGGGGGCTACAAAGACATGAAGTGGCAAGCTTACAAGCTTTCAGAGATGTGCTTAGTTACAGAATGGGGGATGGGGGTGGGGAAAGACCTAGACAGCAGAATGATATAAGAAAACAGAATTCTTCAATGTGCCGCCTACAAGAGACCTATCAAAAAGATGGAAACAGCCTAAATGCCCATCAACAGAAGAATGAATTAAATAAACTTTAGTACATATGCACAATGGCATACTACAAAATGTTGATGAATCTGTGAAACACCTCACAACATGGTTGAACCTGAAGGACATTATGCTGAGTGAAATTAGTCAATCACAAAAGGACAAACATTGTATGAGAACAATGTTGTTAAAAGTTTCTGTTTTTTTGAGGGGTTTTTTTTAAAAGGATTTTCTTGATAAAAGATATCATCTATGATGGTTATGGGAGATGGGAGGGGAATTATTCATGCGCTAGAGGGTAGACACATGTTAACCTGGATGTTAGGGCAGGCAATGTGCAACAAGAGGGTGATTAGCGGAGGAAAGATGAAGGTAGTGATAGACACAGGGAGGAATGCAATGGTGAAAGTGAATAGAGGTAAATACTGTTAACTGTTGGTGCTTGGAGTGGATTGCAACCTAGTGTGGCACTGCAGATAATGTGCTAGACCGCAAGACAGGTTTGAACCTCAAGGTTCGCAAGGTCGGTGGTTCAAACACACCAGCTGCTCCTCGGAAACCCTATACAGGGTCGCTATGATTCAGAACCAACTTGCTGTCACTTAACAACAACAGTGAAATATATAATTTGATTACCTGCTCTGTAAACCTTCACTCAATTCACAATAAAAAGTTGAAAAAACACCCAAAAACTAAAAAAGCTCTTAGAACTCATTGGAAGATTCAGAAAAGTGGCAGGATATAAGATCAATGTACAAAAATTAGTTGGATTTCTCTATAGTAACAATGACAGTGCTGAAAAGGACGTTAGGAAAGCAATTTACAATAGCCACCCAAAGGATGAAACATCTAGGAATAAATGTAACCAGCGAAACAAAGGACCTATACAAAGAAAACTAAAAACATTACTACAAGAAACCAAAAGAGACTTACAAAAGTGGAAGAATATACCATGCTCCTGGATAGGAAGACTTAACATCATGAAAATGTCAATACTGCCCAAAGCAATTTACACATATAATGCAAGCCCAATCCAAATTCCAACGATATTCTTCAAAGAGATGAAAAAAACAATTACAAACTTTATATGGAAAGGGAAGAGACCCAGGATAAGCAAAGCACTGCTTAAGAACAAGGTTGGAAACCTCTCACTGCCCGATTTCAAAATTTACTACATGGCTACAGTGGTCAAAACAGGCTGGTACTGGTACAATGAAAGATACATTGATCAATGGAACAGAATCAAGAATCCAGAAATTAACCCATCCACACAAAGCCAACTGATTTTCAACAAAGTGCATCTTCAACAGATAGTGCTGGCAGAACTGGAAAGCGATATGCAAAAGATTGAAACAAGACCTTTACCTCACCCTCTATACAAAAACCAACTCTTTAAACAGCATGGATTAAAAGACCTAAATGTGAATCTCAGAATTACAAAGGCCATCAATGAAGAAATAGGGACAAATGTGAAGGCTCTAATACAGGGCAGACACAGACGACCAAACATTTTGAAAATTATACAAACAAAAGAAGACAAAGTAGATGATTGGGACATACTGAAAATTTAAAATTTATGTGCATCAAAAGACTTGATGTGCCCACAGAATGGGGAAAAAACAATTTGCAATAACACATTGGACAAGGGACTAATATCTAAAATCTATAGGAAACTACAACATCATTACAAGAAAAAGACAAATAACCCAATTTAAAAACGGGCACAGGACATAAACAGACACTTCATCAAGGAGGAGATCCAGGCAGCCAACAAACTTATGAAAAAATGTTCACAATCACTAGCCATTAGAGAGATGCAAATCAAAACAACAATGAGATATCATTTCTCACCAGCAATAATAGCAAAGGTCAAAAAAGTAAAGGACAATAAATGCTGGTGAAGATGTGGAGAGACTGGGACCCTCCTATATTGTTGGTAGGATTGCAAAATGGTCCAATATGGGCAATATGGGCGCTTCCTCAGAAGGTTGGAAATATCCAGCAATTCCTCTACTTGGTATTTACCCACAAGAAACACGAACCATAACACAAGTAGATATATGCACACCAATGTTCACAGCAACACTATTCACAATAGCAAAAAGATGAGAGACAGCCTAAGTGCCCACCAAAGGAAGAACAGATAAACAAACTTTGGTACAACATACAATGGGATATTATGCTACCTTGAAAAATAACAAGGAAGCTGCAAGCCACCACATAACATGGATGAACCTTGAGGACATTATGCTGAGTGAAATTAGTCAGTCACAAAAGGAGAAATACTGCATAGAACCATTATTGTAAAAGATTGAGAAAAATAACCCACCCTAAAATGGGGGAAATTTTTTTTGCTGATCACTGGGATGTATGGGATGAGGTGAGGGGAAGAAGGGGAAGATGGAGCACAGGGTAGGGAATAGGCACATGATAGCTTGGGTGCTGGTGGGGGGGGGTGCAGTACATAAGAAGGAGGAGGGGAATGGAAGAACAAGGCAGATGGGAGAACAGTTAAGCAGGTTTGCGTGGGCTAAGTGGGATAGAGGTAAATCATGATGTATGCACAACCTTGGAAAAACAGGGCTCTGGGATCCAGGGATTGAGGCATGGTTCAAATGGGTAAAAGAGAGGAAATAACGTTAAGATGCTTGGCTATCCAACAAACATATGAAGAAATGCTCACGATCACTAGCCATTAGAGAGATGCAAATTAAAATAACAATGAGATATCATCTCACACCAACAATTAACAGCAACGATGAAAAAAGTAGAAGACAATAAATGTTGGTGGGGATGTGGAGAGACTGGGACACACAGCATTGCTGGTGGGACTGCAAAATGGTCCAACCTCTCTGGAAAGCAATATGGCGTTTCATCAGAAGGCTGAAAATAGAAATACCTTATGATCAAGCAATTCCCCTACTCGGTATTTACCCACAAGAAAAACGAGCCACAACACGAGAAGACATGTGCACACCAATGTTTATAGCAGCATTATTTACAATAGCAAAAAGATGGAAACAGCCAAAGTGCCCATCAACTGAAGAATGGATAAACAAATTGTGGTAC
>NW_006408969.1:934586-935180 GCF_000296735.1 Chrysochloris asiatica
AGATGGATTGTGAGTGTTGGAAATGCAAAGGTAGACATTTTGTAGCAAGGGAGGAAGTGATTATTTCTCCAGTCTAGGAACGGAGGTCTCTGGGATCACCAACGGAGAAGAGCCAAGAACGGGACCCTACCCAGAAAAGCAGGGATGCCTGAGATGGAGAAAGAGACGACTGACATGGAGGGATGAAGCAGCTGGGGACTTTGGATCCAGATAGGGAGAGGGACTGTGGGCCGAACTGTGGGGGTTGGGGGGAAGTGTAGAGGACGGGCTTCTAGGATATGCCCTTTGGTTGGAAGATGATACATGGAGGGGATTGGAACCACAGCAATGTAATGATATACGATGGAATGAATGTAAAGCTAAAGTTCTCTCATGTAAACTATCATATAATTCACAATAAAACGTTAAAAAAAAAATGCTTGGCTATCTTTTGAATCTTGGTTTCCTTTGTCTACTACTGTAAAATAGACACTTTAGGGGAAGAGAAAGGAATAGCTAGAAACATCACAATAGAAAGCTTGTAAGTCCATCTTCAGCCTATAACTGATTGTTGTTGTTGTTGTTAAGTGCCATCGAGTCGGTTCCGACCCATAG
>NW_006408969.1:936135-939417 GCF_000296735.1 Chrysochloris asiatica
ACCCAGAGGCACCTCGGAAGAAAGGCCTGGAGATGTGCTTGTGAAAGGTCACCTCCATTAAAACCCTGGGGAACACAGCATTACTCTAAACATATGGGGTCACCATGAGTCGGATCTGATTCAATAGCCACTGGTTTGGTTTCCTGGTCTTTAGCTACTAAGTTTATGGAGTCCTGGTGTGGCGCTGTGGGTTAATTTGCTGGACTGTAAGGTTGGCTTGAACCCCATGGTCAGTTGTTCATGCTCATCAGCTACTCCTTGGAAACCCTATACAGGGTCACTATGAGTCGGAATCAACTCGAAGGCATTTAACAACAACTACAACAAATTTATGGTAATTTGTCACCACAGTACTAGGAAACTCTTAGGCTTCTCTGTGCCCTCCTAAAAAACAGTAGGCGTTCTGAGTTATGGAAAATGCTCCTGGGAGAGGATGCCCACTGGGCCTTCTGAGTAAGTAAATGAAGATTATGATGCTGCACATGGGAGACTGAGAAATTAAACTTTAAGGCCAGAGCCTAATTCAGCCACTATTAAACCCCTTGTCCCTGGACACCTGGACCAAGAATCAGACACGTCCTCTCCTCCCAACTCTAAGCCCTGTCCTCTCTAGATCCAGATCCTTCCTCACCATCACCTGTGATTCAAAAGATATGGAGCCAGTACTTGACCCCAACCAACCAGCACACCAGGTCCCTGGGACCCTTGTGAAATACAAGTCTCTGGGCCTGGCCAGATTAAGCACAGGGTCAGAAGATCTCAGACACACAGGCTCCCCAAGGCCAGGAGAAAGTGTAAGACCCCGCCCACTGTCTCTCTGTTATCCTCACCCAGGTCACCAGTCCTGTTTCTCAATGGTCCAGAAAACAGGATAAACCAGGCCTCAGACCAAACACTGTATCCAGAATCCCTGGACAGAAAGTATTCGTCCATTCCCCTTTCACAGCGGGATCAGTTTCCTCATCTCTAAAGAAACACATTCCACTATTGTAAGGTCGTTCAATAAACATGCACAGATGTGTTGGGTGCTGACCCTATGAAAATACAATTATTATTGGGTCAATTACCCACCCACTGCCATTGAATTGATCCTAGCTCATAGCAACAGAGAGGAACTGCCCCTATGGGGTTTCCGTAAAGGCTGTAAATCTTTATGGAAACAGCCTGCCTTATCTTTCTCCCTCAGAGTAGCTAGTGGGTTCAGATTGCTGACCTTTCTGTTAGCAGCCCAATGCTTGACCCACTGTGCCACCAGAGCTCCTTATGTATAAGGTTGCTATGAGTAGGCACCAACTCGATGGCACCTAACAACAACAATCTTCCTGACAGCCTACAATGTGCTCCACACTGGGAAAAAGACTTCATAAGCAGATCTCAGTTGATCCTGACAACAGCCACTGAAGTGGTTCGATCATGCCCATCCCAAAGATGGGTCTTGTCCAAAGTCACCAAGAATTCGAACCTGGGAATCCCGAGCCGCACTGCTCTGCTCGATCCTTAAATGCAACCCTTTACAGAGCACCTAAACGCATTGCTGTTTGGTCAGTTCTGACTCCTAACAACCCATGTGTTACTAAGTCATAGAACTGAGACCTCCACAGGGTTTTCTTGACTGTAATCTTTACAGAAAGATGGACCAGTCTTTCCTTCACGGGATCTCTGGGCGGATTTGAACCCATCACCTTTCAATTAGTTGCCATGTGAAACTGTTTAGAAGACCCAGGAACCTCCCTGAGCACCCAATTTGTGCTAATTCTCAAACGGTCCTTTCAAACAGGCATCACTCCTCTACCTATTTTACAGGTTACTGTTGTGGTTATGTGCCATCGAGTCGATTCCGACCCATAGCGACTCTCTCTATAGGGTTTACAGGTAAGGAACCTGAAACAGAACGAAAGAAGAGGACATGTTCAGAGAAGACAAGTCTGTGCCATTCTAGAGTGGGGCTACATTTACTGGGCTGTGACTGATGGGGCTCTGGGTGTCCTGTTTCCACCTCCTCCCTCTGACACAATCCCAGGAAGGCTCTGTCCTCAATACTGCACAGCCCAGCACCTGCGTCCAGTGAGCCGAGCCATCTCAGGCCCAGCTACTTCATGGGCTGAGCTGGAGAGCAGGCCCAAACTGATTCTTCCACCAGCCAGGGTCCTGAGTGTGTCTTCATGTCTCAACCAGTCCAGTGGGCTCTCCCATCACCCATGGGAGCACCTGAGTCTGGCGAGGGGCCAGTAGGTAACTGAGCTCCACCCAGAAGGTTCTGGGGCATCACCTGCCAGGGGGCATGAACAGGTCCCCTCAGTAATAGGGGAAGGGTGCAGAAATCCTGACATCTCATCCCTGCTCAAGGAGCCCTAGTGATGCATTGGTTAAACAGTTGGCTGCAAATTGAAAGGTTCAAACCCAACTGATCTGTAGGAGAAAAAGATGGAAGCCTTAGAAATCCTGTGGGGTTTCTACTGTGTCCTACAAAGTGTCTAAGAGTCAAAATCCACTCCCCAGCACTGGGTTTGTCCTGGCTCCGCTTCCTGCCAGCTGTGTGACCTTGAGCAAAAAAAAAAAACACCACTCATCCTTTCCAGGTCTTTTGTTCTCCTAGAAAGGAAATCTTCCCAATGACAGACACAGAAATCCAGACAGCCTTGTGAAGTCTGGAATTCAATGCCTGCCCCTGGAGATTCTGCAGGCTTGCTCCACAAACAGGGAATTGCTGAATGTGGAACAAACTCCCCTACCTCATCCCCAGGGGATGCATCCAGTTCAGCCTTCCAGCTACGGTAGGACCAAGCATGTAGAGATGCTATCTGGGGGAAGAGGGTGCAGAGTGGATATCAGGGATGTCCACTGCCTGGCTGGCTGCTTCACTACTGCCCACCACTTCCCACAAGTCGCATGGTAGCCACGAGACATGTCCCTAGGAGGGGAGCGGGGACAGGCAGAGAAGCCCATCCTTGCTGCTGGACAAGTAAACCAGAGCCCCTGCCCACCCCCAAACCAGCTCTACTGCTGTCTTGTCCATTTCGACTCACAGCGACCATCTAGGACAGAGGAGCACTGTTCCATGGGGTTTCTGGGGCTGTCAATCTTTACGAAAGCAAACAGCCTTATCTTTCTCCCTCATCACGGCTGGTGGGTTTAAACCACCACTCATGTAGTTAGCAAACCAACATTTAACCCACTGTTCCACCAGGACTCCTAGGATTCACTCCTAAAGCAAAACCAAACCACTGCTATCAAGTCAATTTGAAGTCACAGGGACCCTACAGGACAGGGTAGAAGTACTCC
>NW_006408969.1:940729-948619 GCF_000296735.1 Chrysochloris asiatica
AAAACCTACCAGCCACTCCTCAGAAACCCTATGCAAGGTTGCTATGAGTCAGAACCAGCTCAACAGCACTCAACAACAACAACGATAATAATGTATCAATACTGATTACTTGTAACACCTGCATGTATATCATACTGATGTAAAGTGTTAATAATAATAGAGGGAACTGGGTTCAGGAAGGAGCCCTGGTGATGCAGTGGTTAAGTGTTGAGGTACTAACTGAAAGATTGAATCCACCAGTCCCTCCGTGAGAGAAAGATGAGGCAGTCTGCTCCCATAAAGACTGACAGACTCAGAAACCCGACGCAGGGCTACTCTGTCCTACAGGGTCAATTGTATGTCAGAATCCACCGTGTTTTGAATCTTTATGGAAGCAGATAGCAAGGTCTTTCCTCCTACAGAGCTGCTGTATGAGTTTGAGGTGTCAAACTGTTTATCAGTCAAGTGTTGTGACTCCCTGATCCTTGAATTCAGGCTTGTTGTTGTTGTTAGGTGCCATCGACTCGGTACCGACCCATAGCGACCTTATGCACAGCAGAACGAAACACTGCCTGATCCTGGGCCAACCTCACAATTGTTGCCATGGTTGAGTCTATCAATGATGCCACTTGGCCAATCCATCTCTTGGTGGTCTCCCTCTTTTTCTCTGACCCTCCAACTTACCAAACATGATATCCTTCTCCAGCAACTGCCCCCTCCTGACAATATGTCTGAAGTTTAAGTGATGAAGTTTGGTCATCTTGGCCTTTAATGAGCACTCTGGCTGCACTTCTTCCAAAATGGAACTATTGGATCTTTTGGCAGCCCAGGGCACTTTCAATATTCTCCTCCAACACCATAACTCAAAGGCATCAATTCAGGCACAGATCCTCAAAACACAAGCTCTAATGTGGGCCCAAATCCCAGCTCTTCTACTTCCTAGCTGAGCACCAGGGGGTTAGTGTTGCAGACCGTGCAGACCCGGTCAGGAGTTTGAGGCCCTGTGGGCCCGAGTGTTGCAGACCATACAGGCTGCAGGCTCTGAGGAACAGACTCTAGCCACCTAACAAACATAGCAAACTGTTTTTCATCTTAGTATTCAGTTATGTTTGTTATTAATTTCGTACATGAGCCCTTGAGATCCACAGATAAATGTAATAACCTGTAAAATTCTAAAGGCAAAGTTTTTCCCCAAAAGAATGCACTCAAGATAAATGGGTAACTTCCCGGTTCTTTGTTCTAAGGACAAAAGGACACCCTCCCTAAATCTCTCCCAGGTGCAGGCTATTCAGCCAGGTTCCTGAGGAACCTGGGCCAGGAAGCCAACACAGCGGGACTCCTCCCACGCCTTTTGACCTTCCTTATCACCTTCCCCCAACTGAGCCCAGGTGCTATAGATACGTTAATTGAGCCTGAGAAACCAAGTTGCGGGCCTGGGATTCGAACCTGCGAATTACAATGTAAAGTTGCCTGAATATCTGGAAAATTACAAATGTTCACTGTACCTTGTCTTAGTCCCTCCCAGCTTTGTGTAAAGTACCTCCCCTAAATAAAACAGAGGCGCAGGACGAACCAGGTGTGCATTACAGCTTGGAGGGCGTGTTATATGGCTGACTAGGCATGTGTCACTGACCAGCCAGCAAGGGGAATGTACTGCCCGCATAGCTAAGATGTTTACTATGCGGGATCTTACCGCCCTCATAGCTAAGATGTTCACCATGCCAGATCTGCCGGACGCCAGTAATGCATCCACTCTGGTTTCGGGGTGTCTCTTTGCCTCTCTCGTTGTGTCTCTGTGTCTCCTCCTTCGCTATCCCTATCGCCGCCAGATATCCCCACCTCGTGAATCAAATATCTGTGTCGAGGCAGGTCCCCGAAAGGTTAGTGACTTTAATTCTCTGAGCCTAAATTTTCTCATCTGGAAAATAGGCACAAAAGTTGTCATATTTATTCTCATTAGTATTATTTTCTCCCGTTTGCTTCGGAACTCACAAGTCACTCACTCAACAAATATTTATTGAGTGCACCTACTATGTCCTGGACTCCTGGTGTGGTGCTGAGGGTTAATGCGCCAGACTGCAAAGCCGTTTGAACTGCGAGGTCGGCGGTTCAAACACACCAGCTGCTCCTTGGAAACTTTATACAGGGTCACTATGGATTGGAATCGACTTGACAGCACTTAATAACAACAACAACTATGTCCTGGTGTAACACTGTATGTGGGGGTCTGAGACCAGCTCAGACCACTGCGTGAGTTACTCGAAGGAGAGGCGAGGATTAAAATCAAGATAAGGGCTAAAGGCTGATGACCAATGACAAAGTTTATTGTAGTAACATGGTTTATATAGGACTTTTAGCATTAGGTCATTGTTATTCTGCCTAGTTACGAAGTTTTCTATAGTAATAGGGATATGAATACCCACCAGCATACTAACCAGGATATGATTACATAAGTATAAGTATTGCTATAGCAACACTGAATCACGCAGTTTTGGTTCAATTTAAGTTTCCTTTTCCCAGAATTGTCCTAGTTGCAATTACCAATAAGTTTCGATCACTGACATCACCTTAACCAGGTGAAACTTGTCTTCAGGCCAATCATAAGAGCATGAGGGCCATCTCAACCTTCACCATTAGATGGCACCAGTGCTGGCTCCTGACATCTCCCCCTACTTTATTTATTTAAGGGACGTTGCCTGTCTTAGGTGGACAGTGCGAATTCTCAGTCTTACCCGTCATGGATACCTATTGCAGCATAAGGCAATGGCTCTGTCTTAGGTTGACTGAGATTCCACTGGTCCTTACCCATCATTGGCTACATGTCCTGCATGTGTCGAGGGAGTGTCTTTAACTGGAGACCATGCAGATGACTCCACATTGCTTTGTACTAGTTAATTGCCTTTCAAAGAAGGCAGGGGAGGAGGAAGCAAACAAAGATGACAAATATGCCAATAGCTAGAATGGGACTCCACAATTGAGAGAGGGAGGGTATAGTAGGGAACAAATTTTTAAGGTTGCATGGAAGTTGTTTAGCCAATTCTGCAGACTTGCTGTCAAGGTGGGGAGCATAATGCATAGCAATAATTTGTGCATGTAACTCATTCCAATTTTGGCTGACATTTTCAGCAATCCATACTCCATGCAGATGGGCTTGCACTATGGGCCAAGGAAAGGCCGAGGCATTATACACAAGTTTAGTCACACAAATGGAGCGATAATCAGCATGGCACGCAAGGCGTTGCCAAATCATGACCTGCTCCAAAGTATCCCCAATTAAGTTAACAGTGTCATACAGTCCATTCAAGTGATGTTCAATGGCAAGATCAATTTTTTTCTTGCCATTCCCAATTGTAAGTAACATTGTCCATCAGTTCGTTAACAATAGCCGCAGTCTGAATTTCTTGAGTAAGTGCAACGGTGGTGGCGGTGAGGGAAACAAGCAAGGTGATAAAAGACACTATACCCATTACTATAAGTCCAAGTCCTCGCTTTGATCTAGAAAGCAACGTGGCAAACTCGTTGAAAAGTTGCAGGCCGGTGTCATCATACCACTCTTGGGAGATGTTTACTGGCAGCAACACCTAGGTTGGTCTTTTCAGGATTGTAAAAGACATGTTAGGCTTTAGGGCAGCAACCCATGAAGTGAGGTTGCACCTAGTGCAATTTAGATGAAACTTCTCAAACAGTTTTTATACTACTCTGTACCATCAATCCATTAATCATTCTTTTCAAAGTAGTGGTCTAAATCATACATATTAATCATTTCAATATAGAACATCAGGAATATCAAAATCTTTCTTGTCCCCCCTTACATAGTTAGACAATATCTGATTTCTGTAACCAAGCCTCATTGCTCTAAAAATGTCACGTTAACCTTAAAACACAACTCCTATTTCTACCCTCACCTATTATTTTCTATAGATTCATTAATCACAACATGCACCTCGACATTATTTGCTATGGTAACTGACAACACAATTGTTTCTCATGATTGATTAAACAAGAAATACAAGAAGCATAAAAAAGTTTTGTAGTCAAGAAGAAACAGAACAACTTTCTTTAACAACTTCTTTATACAAAACATCTAGTTAAATTTCTGCTTATGATCTAATACTATTCCTTTAGCCCTCAATTGCATTTTTTCTAATTTTCTAAAGGTCTTATGCCCCTGACTGAAACTACACAGAATGTTGAATGTAGTGTGAGAAGCATTCTTTAGGACTACGTATGATTGAATATGGTGTGAATGTGCAAGTTTCAAATCTCTAATATAGTTCTTACTAAGGTTCTACTGAAAACTTTTATTATAAAATCAAGAAAATTAAAAATAAGCTGATTAAAACAAAGATTAATAGAGACAGAGACAGCAGAGCTCCCACATGAGATCCCTCTTGGGGTCTTGTGTTACAAAAGGGGGTACCCATTGTGGCCCTGATTGTTTAGGGTCCTTCATGTTCAGGGTCCCTCGCATGGCCTCCGCCATCTCCTCCCTTTCCATTTTTTTAAAATGAAGCGTATTAACTTTTTTTTGAACAGCTGTAATGGTCAGAATTAGACAAGAAAAAATTAATATAAGTATGATTGCAAAAATAGATGCATTAATTATTAGTGTTCAAAAGGAACTAGTTGAGACTGTGTTCCTAATAGAATTAACTGAAGATACAGCCACCTGTTCTAAGGAGGTGGATTGTAAGTGTGGGTGTCTAATGGATCTAATTTGTGAATGCAAAGCTTGCATATTGAATGAAATGTCTGAGTTGTTCCAAATGCCTTTAAGTTGAGCCTGACTTGGAGGCCAGGTAATGTCTGTGCCATTGTAGGACAGAGGTGTTACACATCCACTTGTAATTATGATGACATGCAGTAGTTATTTTAGTTTTAATATTTTTTATATGTCCCCATGTAGAGAACAGCTTCTTCTAAAATGTTAATCTTATCAACTAAACTTTTATCTATTTTTTCTTGAGCAGCTAGTGCTAGAGAGATATTTTTAGATAAATCATTTACATGATCAGCAGGATGAACTTGCTGGACTAGAGCTATGGCTGATGCTGTGATAGAACCAAATATAGATATGAAGGCTACTATTCCTAATATGAAAGTAGCTACAAATTGCTTGAGGCAACTTAACGAAGATGATACAGTCTCTAAAGTATATAAAGCAGGATTAGTATACCAGGGTTTTGACAGATTTATAGGTAACATGACAAAAGGTGGATGTTTTACAATGATAAAAATATTAGGGGAAGATGAAGCATTAACACATAACAATGTTTACAGTGTATATCATATATAGAGCTAACATGGATTATAGTTAAATTATTAGGGTGATTAGGGTACAAAATAGCAAACAGTGTAACAGCACAAGCTGTAACTAAGTAGGATTTTGGGTTAATTTACCAAATTGCTTCAAAAATGTTCAAGGTAGTAAAAAGTTTGTATAGATCATTTTAAATTATTATGGAAGGGGAAGGGGTAACAACAAAACGTGGCATAATCCAACTAAGCACAAACCAACTTCTATTTCTGACTGAGTTAGATTATAATTTGTATAATTAAAACTAGAATATGAAACAGACCAATCATGAAATAAACTAGTAGAGTTAGATGGAGAGTAGATTACACCTCTTTAAACACAGCTAAAAGAAATTTATTTAAGGAATTTAGTATAAAGACTTCTGATTGACTTCCCAGCAATTGAGAATTATTTACAAAAATAAGAACATTTGTTGAATCGCTTTCCCAATACCTGATAAGCAAAATTTACAAGCATAGCAACAAAGAGAGTTTCTGGAGTTGTCTCAGCTCCCTAAGAGTTAACAGTTTTCACAGCACACTCTGTTAATCACTTCAATTGTTCCTAGGTTAAAGCAGTTTGTTTGGTTTTGCAGAGACAGACGTTGGAAATCAAAAGTCTAGCTTTTGGAGCCTGGAGGTGGTGCTGATGGAGACACGCCTTCAGATGGTTCTTCGGTGAATGCTTCTATGCTTTGGGGAGTGGGAAGTGGCTGTCTTTTTGCCATAGGGTCGAATTAGTCAGTCTGGAATTCATATGGGGTGGTTTGTGTCCTGTAAAAAGACTCTATATTCACCCCTTGGTTAGTAAGTAACACAAGTAGACTATAAGAATCAAAAAGCAGATAAAGGGAGGTTTGTTACCAGAAGATTAAAGGCAAAAATAACAGCAATCAACTTCTGTCTTCTGTGCCAAAGTTTCCGTGGTTTGCTGCACATGAGAAATTTCTCTGATAAGACTGTTAGCAAAAACTGCATCAACAGGTTCAGGGAGAGATTCATAGAGAAACTGCAAAGAGAAAGCTACAGAATGTTTATTAATAAATTGAAGCAAAGGTTACTGGGAAGGTGGGATAGAGTTTGTCCCGAAGAAATTTCCAAGGCAATTTGCCAATCTGCATTGTCCTGCAAAAAAGTGGTTATTTAGTCTGGGGTAGAATGACTGATGATTTTAGAGAAATCTTTTCTAAATAACTCTCAGCTTTTTCTCCTAACTTTCATTATTAAAGTTGCAACATTGCTGGGTAGGAGGTCACTACTTTTAGTGGAGTTAGGGGGAGGTGTATTCATTCAAGGAGGTCTTTCATGAAAGAGAAAGTCCCAATAACTCCGATGGAATTTGGCAGCTTTCTTTTTTAACTCAGCCTATTCTTTCGGGTTTAAGAAATTAGGAGAGTCACCTAAGATGCGACCAGCTGTAATAAGCAATCAAAAAACAAGGTCCTGAAAAGGCTCATCAGGACCTTGACGCACTTTTGACAATTCAGTAGTTTGTTTGCCTGTATTGGGAATAGATTTCCAAGCTTTATTCCCACACTGATTAATTTGGACATAGGCAGGCATAGGATACATAATTTGTTTGTCTATGTTATTAAATTCTCCTTCACCTACTAGCAAGTTAAATGTGGCTCCCCCATTCTGTTGAGTAAGATTAATGTCTGCCACACATTGAGCCTCATCATAAAACCCAGATTTCCACAGGAGATAATCACCTCCAGTAAGACAAGCATGAGCGACATTTTTCCAATCTATAGGAGGCAAAGCCTCCTCACAGAGTAATTCTATCAGAGCCTGGGTGAAAGGAGCATTAGGTCCATATTGTGCACAAGCCATTTTTAACTCCTTCAATCTTTTCAAAAGGTATAGAACTATGGGCACGAGTCTCCAGATCTCTCCCTTCCTCATCTTGACCAGCAGGTGTGCGTACAATAGGGTACATTTGAAATCCTGACAAATCATCACCCTGCTTTGCTCCATCAATCAATGCTGCTTGCACTGGAGTATATTTTGGTGTAACAATTTTTACTGTAACAGGAGCAATCACTGGGGCTTCTGACGGAACCACAGGAGCAGCCAAAGAAGCATCAGATTGAACAGTGGCGCAAGGGTTCGAGCGCAAAGGAGTTGGTGTTAACACTTTGAGCCCTAGCCTCTCTCTCTCTTTGGCCAAATCAGCAAGAGCAGTACACCACTGCTCTTCTTTCTGCTTTATAGTCTCTTCATTCTGTTTTATAGTTTCGGTCAGTGCTTTCTTTTCTAACTTTAAATCTTTCAACTGACCTAGAACTTCTCTCAGCACTGACCGCAAATCTTCCTCAGGTAACTTTCCAGAAATTAATGAAGAATCAGACCTGCACTCAAGCATTTTCTCCCTTTCCAGCCTGCACCCAGGCGCCTCCTCCTTTCTCATTGCTATTTTAGGGTGCAATGCTTCCTCTTTTACTTTAACTGCATTTATCTCTCTTACTTCCTTGTTCTCCAGTGCAGGCGTCATGTCAGGGCACAGCTTTTTGTCTTCTTCTTGTTCTTTATTTATGCTGACTGGAAAAAGAGCACTGGCCAGAGGATCTGGCCAGGCTTCATCCTCACTATCCTCTTCCTTCCTATCTGTATGTA